>NW_026782079.1:0-159593 GCF_031769215.1 Ylistrum balloti
ATTTGTAATCAATATTATGAATCACGGCTCAGAAATTTGAGAATTTCACAAGGCTTTGAATGTGGATAAAGTGTATATTAATTTTTGCAAAAGACGTCTGGGTGAAAACAAAAGAACATGGGATAATTAAGTACATGTATATTGTGAGTTGGGACAGCTATCACTTTTTAAACTGTAGGGAGCTAAGAATACTCAAATATTTATTCAATATTTTGGTAACAAATATCTGCATTTTGAAATCATGTTTGGACGAAAAGTTAGCATCTAATGATAACTGGATTTTAAGCCGAACTGAATAAATTAAGATCATGATATTTATTGAACACAAATTGTATTGAGAAAACAACGAACCAACAGGGGGTATGATCTGATAGAAGTAATATTTCCAGAGGTAAATTATCTTAACATATTAGTGATAAGTTTTCTTCACAATTCAACTTGTGTAAGCCAATAGGAAATTAGTACAAAAATACATAGCCAGATTTCTGTTGAGCGCACACAATCTTAACGTAGCACAAGGAAGATATAGAAATCGGCAAAGAGAGCAAAGCACATGTGTATTATGTCGAAAAGTCGATATCGAGGATGGATTTAGTTTTATCTTCATATGTAATTTTTTTCACAATTATCAAAGTGCATTTATAAGCCATATTTATTTCCGAAGACCAACTGTGTTTAAATAAATACAATTATTCAGTATCCAAAATGTAACCGAATTGCCTAAATGAGGGAAATTCCTTCACCTAGCGACAAAACCACGCAATGAAGACGTGAAGCTGCGTATGCTAGAGTCTTTTCCATAATGTATGTATGTATGTATGTATGTATGTATGTATGTATGTATGTATGTATGTATGTATGTATGTATGTATGTTTGTATATAAGTATGTATGTAATTCCATGTTTCTCAAATTAGTATTGGTTCTATTATTAGTATCAATAATAAAATAATCAATCTATATGTAAATTACATCGTATTGCTAGGTTACACTGTACATCAGGACAATATGCTGTGCTGTTCTAATACATCATATGACGTAGATATACAAGATCAGTGATATTTTAGTATTTAAGTCATAATAGTATTTATTTAGAAATGTTAAAACATTGTCATGCCAGTCATTTTACATTAATAAGTTATAATAACGTACGACATTATCTCATATTACATTACAATTATACTTTTATGGTGTTTGATAATAACTTGTGATGTATTTTAGTATTCTGTTTTGACAGTAATCTTTAGCAGTATTTTGTATGTTGTTGTATGTATTTGAATTAAAACGTTATGTCCATTCTTGATATGAATCATTATCATCAAAATAAAGAATGAAATAAAAACGGAACGAAATTAATATACTTTTGTTGTGCGGATCATTTCAATGCAAATGAATAAATAAACAAAACGTACCATAATATGAAAAATGCTCTGATTCTAAACGTTAGAAACGTGCATGTGACAATTAATCTTTTTCATTTTTTAAGTAAAATGAATACGCAATTTTTTATTATAATTATACTTGAATGTAATGTAGTGGTCTTCCTATTATCTTTTTCTTTACAATCAAATATGACTTCTTTATGTAAACTTATGAAATTCATTTGATTTGTATTTCGGACGTTGAAACTAAAATCATATTATCTTAAATAAACTCCTTGTCCATATTTCTCACTCTCTCTCCTTTGCTTCATTATACTGAGCATGCTAGCTTTCTCATCTGTAATATATGTATGTATGTCATATACTTTGAACTCATAAAAAGGTGGATTCATGACTAGAAGTATAACTATTCAAATCTACAGCAAAATAAAATTCCGTGTTCCGGTTTTGTTTCATGTCAATGAAAGCGATAGGTTTTATAATTGTTAGCAACTACCGGTCGTGGAACAAACCAACACCTGAACTCTTGTATATGGTTGTTTAATTGAATTATTACATAATGAAGGGAAAATAACCCTACAACACAATACAATACTGCAACTGACACCCATAGAACATACAATAGGTGATCCTATATCAGTATTCACATGCGAATGCATAAACGCTATGTTATAAAATACAGACCCATGGCCAAAGATAGGTCGTAGGACACTATAAATAGGTGCAAGGGTGACGAGGTTTTAGAGTGCAATGTCTATGCATGTGCTGTCACCAGTCGATTATAACCACTACATACCCGTGGATAGATTTAAATAAAAACATTGGGCTTCATGCCAATGGCACAATGAATCATCTACTACCTCATCCTGTCCAGGTGTGAAAATATACAGGTAAATAACACATTTATCTATTCCTGACATAAGTGATATAATACATTTTTCAAAAAGTTATAACCTTAAAATGGATATCACATTGATGACGCAGTGAAGCCGTATGTTACAACAATATCACGAAAACACATAAATAAATACCAATAATGAAATAGCAACCAACAAACAAAAAACAAGAAAATAAATAAGGTAAGACTTCCAACAGGATAGTTTTTCCTGTTTGTTATTTCAAAGAGCCTATATAATCCCTATCTAAACAAACTGCCCTTTAGGAATATTGAAATTGATGGAGTTCAGAGGGTATCCTGGCCTATTCAGGTGTAAATCACAGTCCCCTTCTCTCAGACCATTGCCTATTGTAACTGTGGCAGAACCCTCCAGCTGATATGATTCAGAGGCCTTCATCTGTAAATGTTTCATTACGTATGGATTAATTATGAACATATTGAAATGAACTATCTACTATCTATGATTTGATGACGCGTGCGCATTCAAATGACTGAACAGAGCCCAGTCGAATGGAAGGCCCGGTCGAAAGGGAGGCCTAGTTGAACAGAAGCTACGGTCATATGATATTGACAGATGAAAGAGTCACGTGCGGACGCTATTATAATGTCATCACTCTGAAATATATTCTTATCTACCTCACCAGATCCCATTTCACTTACAGCATTCTTTCTTTCTCTTCGGTATACTATTTTTTAGCGACGAAAGAGTGCACACAGTGCCATTTAATGACAAATTCAGTTGTTTTTCTGGCTTGTATCTTACAGCATACTGTCACTTTATAAAGTTAGGACAAACCTCTGTTATAACGACTGGATAGGCCAATTCATTTTTAATGGCAAAATACATTCTTTACAAAGAGAACTCTTACTGATACTAGAAGAATTACATTATTTGATGGTTGTCTACAGACACAATAAAATACCTATTAGGTGAATCTAGTAGTGTTTATTAAACATCAGAATACAGAAATACAGAGTTGTGTTTTTTCCCCCTTTTTTATTTCAAACTGCGTATTTTATAAAGTAAGTTATTTCGAATCGATTTACTCCACCATGAAAGTAAGTCAAACGCGGCATATCCAGTTTCATCCAATAAGTCATAGTTTTCCACGGAATCCATAGTAATGCACATTAAGGTATGATCAAGGTATTTGATCACAAACTAACGACGTATTATCGGGACGTTCGATCGTCAACAGGTCATTATTATTCTAGAACTCATCACAAACAGATCACGTTTGACCTCAAATCTGATTACAAACGGACCACGTGTGATCTATGCGATACTAAACTGACGACGTATTTTCGGGACGTTTGATCGTAAACGGATTCCTATTATCTTAGACTACATACACCAACAGATCACGTCGATTCAAGATATTCGATCACAAACAGACCACGTATGATCACGATATCGATCTCAAACCTAATATAATCAAATAAAGAGGCAAAATGTCTCTCGTTTTACTTACCAGATATTTATTGATATATATCTATACATCCATCCAACGTGTCATTCTGGAATAAGTGACTGCAATGTTCTACATCCCAAGTACAGCAAATACGTATGAGGATATTATCTTAATGATCCCAACCAGCGGTAGGTTCTACTTCTCAACAACGGCTTTTATTGGTTGCAAACAGGATCCCATGTTTTATTAATCGGTTGACTGATTACCAATCAGGCGATTGCTTTGACGACGCCTCGTTACATCTCATAGTTCACATGTAGACACTGAAAGCAGCCAACGGTTATACATCACATTCAGGAATGATGCTGAAAGATTACGCTCTGTGACACATGTCACGATTAATATTTCTTTGGTTAGTATTTTATAGAATTTCCCGGATAATATTCGTATTTTGTATGCGGTACTCCAAAAATTAGAGTCGTCAAGGTATGCATCGGGCACAGTCAGAAACCACTAAAGCGGTCAGACGTGTCAAGTATATCGGGACGGAAACCAGACAGTTTTTGTCCTAAAACTACCCAAAAAACGAGATGTCTCGTTCCATCTTTGGGATTTTGACCCTTTGACAACCTAAATGTGAATAACACAGCCACCAGACTTATATTAATGCTCCTTGACTCAAAGGTTGTGTTTCCGACAGACTGCCAATCATTATTACGTTCAAGTACGCATATAGTATTCGGGGATGGAAGGATTGAGAGCTGCCGCCTCAATTGTCAAGCCTTTCATTATCAGTTGTCTTGTCTTTCATCACCAGACTTATTATGTCATTTTGAAATGTTTGCAAATGTCAACCGGAAGCCACGAGGATAGCGTTTGAAACATACTTCCTGTCCCTGCCAGATTGTGACAGGTTCGGTCGTGAAAACGGCTACATACTATTCCTTTTAAACGTTATATTCGCATTGTAGATATTTATTGGTGTGAGAGATAGAATTTTGTTGTTGTGTGAAAGGTGTGTTGAGTAGGACTCGGTATATGTAAATTGGTGTATACTTGATGGAAATAAGTTGTTTATATTGTTCGTGATTGTCTCCCTTATTCATATAGGCAATGTCATCGTTTTCCCTGATAGATATAATATTATGTCAGCAGTCGTAATTCTATCAATTATGAATCGTACTACTCATTTGATGCAAAACCAAATTAAACACAAGATGATAACGGTATCGAACTACATGCACATTTTATTTTTCCTCTGATCGGTAACGAATGATAATTCTGCGAAATCTATGCTATACGTCGGTATTCGCATTCTAAATTTCCAATTTTAAAGAACTTGAAATATTCATTGTAGGCTTTATGTAATTTGATGTTGAAAGTTGTGTTATAATTATTTTTATTGATTTAATTTAATCTTTTTATTCAGCAATATTAGATGATATCCATAATTAATACTTATAAACACTGAAAACTTTGAATAAAAAAATCCAATTATTTGTTCGAATAATGGCACGGATCAAAAAATATATATGTGCTTGATGTTGTCTGATATATGATAATAACGAAATTATTAGAAAAATAAGAAAATAGACATTGTCCGGAAAAAACAATCAGACGCCTCACATCTTATAAATTTTGACTGTTCTTACATATAAGAACCAATACGGGAAATATGTGGATATTGATTTTATTATCATGAATAGCAGTTGATGACAACCAATGGCATGTCAAGATCGAGATTTAAAACTTGTGTACGACATTACCAATTCACATGTATGTATATTGTCTACAACAGAATTTTAACTCAAAATAACGATGTATATATTAAAAAAACTACTAATAAGATTCTACTTTCGTATTGAAATGTGTTATTGTGTGGCTTTATTTTACAATAATATAATTATCAGAACCTGACAAATATCTTTATACATTCTAAGGTTATGTTAATGTTCAAATCCTCACTTATAATTCATTCAGAACCAAAACTCTCATTATAAATAGTGTAAATAAAACGAATTTAGATTTAGTTTTTTGTATGTCATGTATTTTTATGATCAAAGTATCCTTTTTCTTTATCAATAATCCGACCTCGGGAAAAAATTACTTTTTACTCGTACACGAGGTGGCGATAAGAGAGCATTGATAAAATCCAGTGAATAATTGTTTACAAGAACTGCCAGGGAACAACTTGAAGCAATATATCTCGCTTTCCTGACCTTATTTGCTCCTGACTATTGTTGATCCCTTAAAATATATACCCAAATAACTGATCTGCTGTTTAGAAACTTGGCTATTCTCTTTAATTTTTATGCAATCAATTATTTTGTAAATATTTGAAATTAAGTGATAAATTACTTTATTTGGGCTGTTTTGGTGTTGACAGATGACGGAGTCACTTACGGACACTTCTATAATGTTATCACTCTGAAATATCATTACTGGACATCTACCCCATCGGATAACAAAAGTGTGCACACATCGCCATTTAATGAAGTATTCTGTTGTTGTCCTTGCTTGTATCTTACAGCACACTTTAACCTTACAAGACCAAGTCATTGTCAAAGGCAAATAGTTTCAATCCATTCTCCATACAGAGAAATACTTATTAATACTAAACGTGTTTATTTTAACTCTCAGAAGTACATCATTTAAACGGTACTACAAGTTTTGAATGCCAACGTTATTATTCCGGCACTGTTAGGTAAGTGTATTGGGAATTATTAGCTGGTGCTGGTTTCCATTAGAAAATAACAAAGTATGCTGGTCTCCATTAAAAAATAACAGAGTACCTACATATGATCAGAACCATAATCCAGACACTGATTAAACAAAACTACGACTAAAAATCAATGGAACGAACAGGGTTAGTAACGAGTACCCAGCACGTCCAACTATATGTTTCGCATAAGGAAATGTAACAATTTCCAATATTAACCTGCATCTCTCACGTTTACCAGTTGCCGACATCTTGCAGTAGATAAATTGAAATAATCATATTATTATACAGCCAGGTAAAAAGCTGAGCCATTGGAGTTCCTTGTAGGGAAAGACACAGGTTAGACGCTGATACAGAGTCTGTGATGTCATCTATTTGCAAGAGATATGGTTATATACTATGTTTACTTAACGAAACGACATCATAAATATATTTGAAAGATATTGTTAAAAAGAAATGCAATAATTTATACAATTTCTGTCCTTGGCCCCGTATTTTTTTCGCATAACACCTTTCAGTATAGTTCACACAGAGTATTTGTTTTTCATAAAAGTGAAACGCGCATGGCCATTATTTCTTCTGTGCAAAGATTTGGTGATATATAGGTAGACTTTCCTTCATTATTTAGCAAGCCTAATGATTTTCGTCTGCAGGAAATATAATTATATCTGCCAACAAGGATTACGTTATTAGATGTTTTTTTCTAAAGGCACAATAAAATACCATATAAATCATATATGTCTTGAAGTGTTGATTAAACATTAGAATCAAATACTAAAGCTGCGTTTGTTTTCCTTTTCGATTTCAAGCTGCGTATTGTTAAAGTAAATTAGATCGAATCCAACGTGGTAGATGTCGTTTCACCGAATATGTCTCACTTTTTCCAAGTAATCCGTATGTACGTTAGAAAACCAATAGAGCTAATAGTGGACTGTGCGGAAGGAGGATGATGCAGATTCTTTGCCATGTCATCCTGCAAGATGCTAGGGACACTGGCATCACGGAATATACAAGAAAGAAGGTCGTGAGTGAATTGAACGGTATCACGGTAGCTGTGGATGCTGCGATGGTAAGTACCTAAATGTAAACCATCACCCTTGTTAACCCATCGTCCGCAGAGAGCTCCAAGGGCCGAATCCTTAGACGTTGGATGGACCTGGCTGATGATGACGACGGTTGAGCAGTAGCAACAACAGCTGAATTTAGGTACTTGAAATTCACATTCCAGTTGATAATCATTTCACTGTATTTAGGTCAGCTTATGAAAAACTTCAATAGCGTAACATACCAGTGTCTATGTGCCCAGGTGAACCAAAGCAATAAGGAGAGGAAAAACAAGGATGAGTAGTTGTGTGTTTGCAATAAAATTTTTAGACGCAATGGACTTCCAACATCTGGTCATCCGATCACAGACAAATTTGATGTGATCTAGATATTCGATCACCAACAAACCACGTATGATTTCAGTATTCATCCACAGACAGATGACATATAATCTTGGTATTTGACCACAGACATATCATGTATCATCTGGGTATTAGAACACAGACAGATCACGTATCATCTGGGTATTAGAACACAGACAGGTCACGTATCGTCTGGGTGTAAGACCACAGACAGATCACGTATCATCTGGGTATTAGACCACAGACAGATCCCGTATCGTCATGGTATTAGACCACAGACAGATCCCGTATCGTCATGGTATTCGACCACAGACAGATCACGTAGCGTCTGGGTATTAGACCACAGACAGATGACATATGATCTTGGTATTTGACCACAGACAGATCACGTATCATCTGGGTATTAGACCAGAAACAGATCACGTATCGTCTGGGGTATAAGAACACAGACAGATCACGTAGCGTCATGGTATTAGACCACACAGACAGTATTAGACCACATACAGATCCCGTATCGTCATGGTATTCGACCACAGACAGATCACGTAGCGTCTGGGTATTAGACCACAGACAGATGACATATAATCTTGGTATTTGACCACAGACAGATCACGTATCATCTGGGTATTAGACCAGAAACAGATCACGTATCGTCTGGGGTATAAGACCACAGACAGATAACGTATCGTCCGGGTATTAGACCACAGATATATTACGTATCATCTGAGTATTAGACCACAGATAGATCACGTATCGTCCGGGTATTCGACCAAAGACAGATTACGTATCGTCCGGGTATTAGACCACAGACAGATCACGTATCCTCTGGGTATTAGACCACAGACAGATCACGTATCCTCTGGGTATTAGACCACAGACAGATCACGTATCCTCTGGGTATTAGACCACAGACAGATAACGTATCGTCTGGGGTATAAGAACACAGACAGATCACGTAGCGTCATGGTATTCGACCACAGACAGATTACGTATCGTCCGGGAATTAGACCACAGACAGATAACGTATCGTCCGGGTATTAGACCACAGATATATTACGTATCATCTGAGTATTAGACCACAGATAGATCCCGTATCGTCCGGGTATTAGACCACAGACAGATCCCGTATCGTCCGGGTATTAGACCACAGACAGATCCCGTATCGTCCGGGTATTAGAACACAGACAGATCACGTAGCGCCATGGTATTCGACCAAAGACAGATTACGTATCGTCCGGGTATTAGACCACAGACAGATCAGGTATCCTCTGGGTATTAGACCACAGACAGTTCACGTATCCTCTGGGTATTAGACCACAGACAGTTCACGTATCATCTGGGTATTAGACCACATACAGATGTCATATCATCTTGGTATTCGGTCATACCATATATTAACCAGACATTCGATCGCAAACAGATCAGGTATCATCTCATAATTCGACCACAAACAGATCACTTAATATTTTGGATTAAATCACAAATTGACGACGCATTATCTGGACGACAAAAAGATCACGTAAAATGTCTCTTTAAAATGAGTTTTCAAGATCTTTATTGAACTATGTCTATGTTTTCATCCAACATGTCTTTTCGGAACAAGTGACTGCAGTGTCCAACATCCAAAGTACAGTAAATCATCTTAATTACCCCAGCCGACGGTAGATTATACTCCTCAACAACGAATTTTATTTGTTGATATCAGGATATCATGTTTTATGAATACATTGAATGATTATCAGCCAGAAGATTGTTTTGAGGTGCCCCGTTACATCTGATATTTCGTATGTAATACGTAAGTGAAAGCGATGCAAAGAAAGCACCAAAGGTTGAACAAACTATAAAACTGGTCAGTAAAGCAGGTAGTATATATTACTCAAACTGTTTCCTTATATCTGGATGTTATAGACCAAAATTGGAGTCTGAAATGTATTTCATATTTATATGTTTGTCTTTCAATTTTTTAAAATTTCCGCGCAAAAATGTCGATAACCAACATAAACATTCAAAACAGAGTTTCGAGAGATGAAGGACATTGAAGATAATGTGGAAGATTTAAGGTCGTCACAGTAATATTATTGAGAAGTCTCCTGCTGTTTTCTTGCGAATTATATGGCGAATTGCGCCAAAGAAGCAGAAGACTTAGTTTTGTTTTTCTCCTTTTTCGTATTTGATGGATTTGGGGTTTAAGATTCTGTTGACAGGTTGGAATTTCTTTTGGGAGGTAACTGTTTCCTTCGACAGGTAAGTTTTTCCTTGGACAGGAAGATGATATTTACCTTGACAGGTAGTTATTTAATAAATAATTTTAATTTTTTGTTGTTTTCTGGTGTGTAAACTGCATTTTTTGAAAAGATATTTTCAATAACGCGCGTTAGCCATTCTGATGACATTGACTATCTTTCTTATATCAATTACCATCTTTCTTCTTCTACAGAAAATATAACAATATCACAGTGAGATGTTAGATGTCAACCTTTATTACCGAATGGAAATAAACAGCTTGGCCTAACTGTAAGGTACATAAAATAATTAACATAAAAGTTAAACGCTCTTTCACACTTCCTCTCATTTTACTGTTTAACAACACAATGCACAGCTAGGTTATTCCTCTTTGTAGGAAAGTAGTGCCAATATTGCCAAACCAAGTGCTATATATAACAACAAATATTTGATGAATGATGCATCTATTGACCCATATCTGTTACTTACCAAGTTAGCTAAGTGACTGAAAAATATGTTTTACCACCTGTACAATTTTATCATTAGTGATTATATTACTACTCAACATCAATAAGGACAGATGCCTACATATTTTACTGTTAATCAACTCCTGCCTATTCATAACACAATAGTACAATGGTTTCACCAGTGTAAATATTTCATATTTACTTCTTCTGGCATTAGCAAAGCATTTGAAAGGGTATAACATAAAGGACTTTTATATAAATTTCAACAAAATTCAATCAAATGGATTTGCTAATTTGGATCGTAAAATATTCAGTTGATAGGAAACTAAGGAAACTGATAATAACCCTATTGAATTGGCTCATAACCTGATTGTTGATTTATCTAATAAAGAGATGGAATATAAAACGGAATAAGTTTTGTTTCCTTTACAATCATCAAGATATATTTATATTATGAACCACTTAAAGTTGTAAATATTGATAAACATCTTGGCCTAACGTTTAGTAATGATGCGAATGGAATGATTATATCAATCATATAAATCAAAACGCATATACAAAAATTCATATTTCAAGAATAATGAAGCACTAACTTGATAGAAAACACTCTCACAACAATTTACATTAAATATAAACAGTAAAACTCACTAGTGTAGAACACGCTTGCTTGAATCTAAAATACATCGGATGAGTCGAATATATTGTTCGGTCAAGATTTTTCCTCTTCTTCAACTTGGCAAATAAAAACTAGATAATTCGAACACTGTTGAGTCGAATATTGTGAATAGGAAATTAATCCCTGCGTTTATACAGGTACACAGGTGAAATGTAAAATATACTGTAGTCTGTTAATCGTAAATATACTGTGTACTAATTACTCTTTATGAACATGGCTGTCGGAAGAAAATAAAAGAGGAAGAGATGACAACCGCGCCGATGTAGATTAATAAAACTTCTAGTTTGTCATGTACACATTAGTTTATGATTAAATAGATGTATATATACAAGACATATGACCTCCCAGAGTTACTGCCTTCGTTTTCACTCTGTCGGTAATGATTCTACGATCAGTTTGACAGCCGGGAATGATATAAAAACTGCAAGTTATTTCTAATTCTTTTTTACGTTAATTGCTCTAACCGTACTGTTAGCGCACCATGTAAAGTTATGCGTCAGTGACGTTGCCGCAGCCTTCACGTTTTTCATTGCACAGCTCAGTGCTTTCAACGTTATATCGATGTAAAATGTTGATGAGTACGTATTTCAGCAGTTTTATTAAAATATATTGTTGACGGGACTTGTTACTCTATATGTTATGAATGTGAGTACGACATTACTTCAGGTATCGATGCCACTAGGTTAAGTGTATATGAGAATTGATGCATATTCAAGGGTGTGCTGCAATGACAAGTGTTTCACATTACATCTCTTTTTTCCTATTCTTACTTACAACTATGAATTCAAATAAAATATGTTGTCAGTGTAAAAACATATATGATATTTTATCTATTTATGACTCGTTCACACAATGTCACACAATGCTATGAAACACCTATCCGGTAAACAATCAAAAACATGGTCAATCTTTCAAGCACATTGTCTCATAGAACTAATAAAAGCATGGCTATGCCGAACCTTCAGATGAGTCGAAAATTTCATTTGGTCCCGTCGACTTTGACTTCTAAGTGTTTTACTGTAATATTTTACAGATATTCGAGTCACAGTATACCAGAATGCTGTGCATGAAAGGCATGGCCATTTGTCAATAGGTGTTATCTTTAATGAAAATAGAATTATTCTGGCTACCTTCCAGTTCTAACGGATTTAGACTTTTCTAAGAGCCGAATGAATTGATATTAAATGTAAGTTCATAACATCTTACTTTATACTGTGTATAACTTTTTTCCCCAAATAGTTAGTATATTCATCATTGATACTCATGATCTTTGGAGGATATAATATCAAAATTTAGTTGTTTATTTTGATATTTGAAGCTACACCTTCTATATAGTTGATGTATGTGTATTATCTACAACAGACTTTTAAATCAAAATAATGCTAAATAGCAAACGTCCTAAAATAAGGAAGATATCTATAACAGCATTTAAACAATAAAATCATAATTGTTTATCATGGACTGCTACTCTATCAATGTTACTAACACTCATGTTCTACATCCATAAATTTGAAGCATACTGCAGGTTCTATAACTGTTTGGTGGCGCTAGTTATGATGACAGTGGATACTGTATGGTAAAATAAGTTATGACCTGTAACTCGAGTATTTCACAAACATCTGTCATGTTGGTACCCGTGTACCAATGATACATGAAAAAATTTCATTGTAATCTACACAAGCTGAGGTCTCTCGCAAATAAATTGACGAGGATCATTGCAATATACATCAAAAAAATTAGGGTTACCGATTATTGCACAATTTGCACTGTGCATGTCAGGATAACTTCCATCGAAGTTATTAAAGACTACGTTTGACCACATTTGGGTATCAAATGGAGTACCATCAACCCATTTCCATTGTCCTTCGATCACAACATCCGTCAGACCAATGTAGAGATACCATCTCTTGTTACCTGTTATACGAGAAACATAGTCATTGAGATTAAGGATTAACAATTTGATAACCTCAAAACAATCATTCTTGTCCTGTGTGAAATTATATAACTATACTTCCTTCAGGCATGTCATCTCTTTGACAAAATACCGAACCTTTGACTCTATTGATACCTCAGGATTTTGTTATAGGCTTCGAGAAAAAAAAACTTTAAATCTATCATAATTATATAATATCATGTTATATTTTTTAATTTCTACAAATGAAATATTCACAGGAACCCCAAATTAAAATGAAATTAGGTCCTTTCAACCCCCAAAAATATTTACAGAAGATCAATAGTCCTGTATCCGCCACATGATATTCACTTCCCTTCATCAACATTATAATCGAAACAAAATGTGTTTAAAAGGGGTCGCTTTTTTCATCGACTTCATTATATTCATGAGGTACATCGATTTTATGTTTTTATCTTAAAGCTTCAAGTACCATTTGCGAATGCAAAGTATTTTGATAAATTGGAAATCACGTTAGTGTTCATTCACCAAAGCATTGAACACGTAGATAAATACGTCTCAAAAAGAATTAGAATGTTTGCGAATGAGATCATTACGTCTACTAATTTATCGATCTGCATGTCTCCATTGTCAGGCTATTTGCCAACATCTTAACTTAAATTTTGAAACGTGCCATTATCTAAGTTAAAGAAAATGTAGCATGCAGATTACGAGAAACTTCGTGGACTAGACGTTCACCAACAGTGTCTACCATCTGCAATTTCAAATAGTGGAAAATTCGAAAAAACAAAAATTGAAATCGGCAAAATTCAGATTTAAGGTTAAATTTAATTATTGTTCCTACTGACGCTGTGCCTTATATATATATATATATATACATATGACCGAAGGTTCTAGAAGGACGGTTTTCATATCTGATTTTGTATATTTTCTATCGACTTATTGCATACTTGTTAAATATTTGAGTGTTCCGTTAATCTTTGCTGGCGAGGTCAACACGAGTAATCTCCCATCTTCCTGTTCACATGTCCGACTGGCGTTATCCCAAATCATGTTTTTCTCTATTACCTTGATGCAAAGATTCCCGTCTTCGACGAACGTGTATCCTGATCGTTGACAATCTACAACAGCAATATCAGATTTGAGTTTACACCATCACGACATTCAATATCCTATGAAACCAATAGGTATAGATTACAGGACAATTCAAATTATTTTACTGCCTTTTATCTTTGTGTTGGATTATCAAACAGTTATAATCTATACAGATATGTTACGTTCTTGACATGTACGTGCTTTGTTAGGGATTTACGTATTTTAAATAATGTTCATTCTCCTTATACCGGTACGAGTCTTTATTTGTTGGGTTTAGCCTTGTCATATTGGATGTTACAAACAATTCATATTTTGACCTTACTTTGGCATATTTATCATATAACAATGCTTAGTCTGTTGAACATCTATGGTCATTTAGGGACGGCGTAACGTTAAAAAAACGGATCCAACAAGACGTGACGGAAAACTGACTCTGCATGAGTCAGGCAGAGGCGTTTCCCTAGTAAGTCATTGCAGTCTGTGTTCATACGTTCTGCATAGCGATGTTGATAAGGAATTACGCTCACAGTTCACCGTGTCAAATAATTGAAACGTGTTTAAAGTTAAATTCATCTGTGTTCTGTTAAATCATCAGTTGGAATGATTAATTGATACCTTAGGAGTTGAATAGCATCGACCATTTAGTGGTAAGATGATATAGATAACATACATTACTTACTTGTATCACCTTTGTACACAACACGTGGTACTGGAAACTGAGACGGTAAAGTATTGAAAGTGGCGATTCCGGTGTACACGTCACAATCATTAGTCACCTCGGAGAATTCAAACATGTAGCAAACCATTTGAAGGAGGCAAAGTAGGGCACATTCTCTTAAAGATGACGTCGATCTCGAAAAGAGAAGGTCTCCACTTGTTTGACTTGTGTGGTTGATCACGTGATGTGTGTAGGTTCCCGACAGAACGATTGCCATGGTAATTTCTGTAAATAGAATAATCATTCTGAATATTCTCTCCTGAAGGACGTTACTTCCGAAAGGAGCAAATTTCCACATATTTGACATGTGCGCTTGTTCACGTGATGTGTCCAGGTTTCCGACATAAAGATTGGCATGGTAACTCTGTGAATAACCCAGACATGTTTTTATTAATCTTTATCACACAATTCATTAAGATATCGAATTTCTCTTATTGCTACAGATAATCATCTTTACATTACGTACATAGTTGTATTAGTATTAATGAAATAACATAATCTAGAATTTTATCGATGACAGTGATACAATGCAAGTAAACACAGCGCATCTGAATTTAGATTAATACACAGCACTTACACATAACAACTGTTAAAATAGTGGCGCGGATCAAAACTTACACATGTTCTTGACGTTGCTCTAAAATTGTCTAATATATAAAAATAACGAAACTATCATAAAAATAAGAAAACAGGAATTATCCGGAAAATCAATCAGACGTCTTACATCTTACAACTTTTGACCTTTCTTACATATAAAAACAATATGGGAAATATGTGGATGTTGATTTTATTATTATGAAAAGCAGTTGATGACAATCAATAGCCTTTCAAGATCGAGATCAAAAACGTTTTTACGGCATTACCAATTCACATGTACGTATATTGTCTACAGAATTTTAACTCAAAATAATGATAACTTAATATTAATAAATTAATCGTATTTTTTATCAAGGACTGCTACGTTAACGCTAATTATTTACATCCTTGCATGTAATGACAAATGGTGTACTGTCAATACAAATACAGCATGCATCAGATATGATAAAGTCAACATATCAAATTGTATCTTTAAAATGAGTTAGTTTTACTTACAAAAATACAGCCAGCAGTAGGTTCCACTTCTCAACAATGACTTTCCTTTTTTTGCAGTGATGATCTCATGTTTTAGTACTTGGGTGATCATCAAGCAGTCTATTGACTCGAATGCGTTGGGATAAAGATAATAAATTATACATACACATTGATATCGGGGACTTGATGATAGCAGACTACTTTCCGTAGCACAAATTAACCTCTCGTATATGATCAAAGCAAGATCGAAATGTCCTGAATGGGTACATTTACTACCAGGGAAACATACCGTCGAGGCCAACAGGAAAACTAAGCATCAAACACATCGAACTTGGTATCGCGAAAAGAAATAGAATATTTTCAATAATTATACTTGGAGCAGGCATAGATATCTGTGGTATTTCCAATATTGACTTGACGACTTATTCATCAGAATATGATGGTAGTGCTCGTAATTACTAGCTGAAGCCATCACCGCATTCCGTAGTTTCCTTTATAAAGTCCACTGATGAAGAACTTCAACAGGAGAACTATATAGAATGAAAATAATCGGTTCACATTCTGCAAAGCTTGTGCCTGTGATTGAAGATAACATATCTAAGATATTAAGATCAGGCAAGTTAAAGAATGCTTAGGACGTTGATGTGGCATATATCCCGTTTCATAAATGACAAAACAGTAGCTTTATCTACAGGTTTATTGATACTTTATACAACATATACTATATTAGTCCAGATCAACACCCGAGAAACCCTTCGCTAATAGACCTGAACTTAGTATCCGGAACAGTCACACACACGACTGTTCTCAACAGAGAAACTCTCTCGCCGTGCCCCTACCAGACATCTTCCTACCACACACATAATTAATAGGTGTACTTATGAATAGCTCTGAAGCCGTGACAGCCTCAAGTTCAAACTCCCCGGCTTAGTCAGTAGCCATGCCAGTCTGTCAGCACGGTCCCATTCCCGGTGTCAATAAACGCTAAAATATATCACAAATCTTTCCCCATTACATTCTATATGCCTTCCCCAAAATACATTATATACATGATTAGGAAGACACAAAACCAATCGATTACATTATTATTGCGGCGGATACTGAGAAAGCATTTTGGAAATCACTTTTTTCTAGCATCGAATAATCGAATGTTTTTTGAAAAAAAAAACATCTTTGGTATCCCTGCTAAACATTATCAAAATATCACGATAGTAGGTATCTGACTAAGTAGAGTGATTACATGACCTACCCCCTAAAATCAGACCAAAGCAGGCAATTTGACCGCTACAGTGTAGTGCCTGAATGCAAATATCTATTGACCTGGAATATCGAGCAGAAGATGTTCACATCTTTGTACATATCTAATATCTTTCCAATGTTTATCGACAGAGGATAGTCTTCTAATTTTCATGTCAATGTTATAATTGAAGTATTCTCTATCTGTTGTAGAAAATGAACGATATAAAGACATGCGTTTGAAGCATAGTAATGCCCAACTACACGAGGGTGAATCTTTGAGATTACAAATGGAAGACATGATATTAACGGATATATGATAATTATTACTCGTCTGATTCTACGTTTGTATTGAAATGTGTTATTGTGTGGCTTTTTGTTTTACAATCATCTGAAGCATAATTTTATACATTGTAAGGTTATATAAATGTTATAAATCTTCACCGATAAGCCATTCAGAACCAAAAATCTCATTATAAATATTGTAAAGAAAACAAATTTAGGTTTAGTTTTTTTGATGTCATGAATTTTCATGATCAAAGTATCGTTTTCTTTATCAATAATCCGACCTCGGTAAAAAATACATTTTACTCGTAGACGAGGTGGCGATAAGCGAGCATTGATAAAATCCAGTGAATAATTGCATACCAGAACTGCCAGGGAACAACTTGAAGCAATATATCTCGCTTTCCTGACCTTATTTGCTCCTGACTGTTGTTGATCCCTTAAAATATATACCCAAATAACTGATCTGCTGTTTAGAATCTTGGCTGTTCTTTTTAATTTTTATGCAATTAATAATTTTGTAAATATTTGAACTTAAGTGATATATTCCTTTATTTGGGCTGTTTTGGTGTTGACAGATGACGGAGTCACTTACGGACACTTCTATAATGTTATCACTCTGAAATATCATTACTGGACATCTACTCCATCGGATAACAAAAGTGTGCACACATCGCCATTTAATGACATATTCTGTTGTTGTCCTCACTTGTATCTTACAGCACACTTTCACCTCACAAGATCAAGTCATTGTCGAAGACAAATAGTTTCAATCCATTCTTCATACAGAGAAATACTTATTGATACTAAACTTGTTTATTTTAACTCTCAGAAGTACATCATTTAAACAAGTTTTTAATGCCAACGCTATTATTTCGGCACTGTTCGGTAAGTGTATTGGGAATTATTAGCTGGTGCTGGTTTCCATTAGAAAATAACAAAGTATGCTGGTCTCCATTAAGATATAACCTACATATGATCAGAACCATAATCCAAACACTTATTCAATAAAACTATTACAAACACGGCCAAAAAAGGAAAGAAGATAAACACAGAGACACCTGAAATAGTTCAAGACAAATAAGACCAGGTGTTCCGGAATGGTGTCTTTTGCTTTAGCGACAATGTTTCCAAAGGAGAACAATGTAAAAATCAATGGAACGAACAGGTTTTGTAACGTCCAACTATATATATCGCTTAAGGAAATATAACATAACAAAAGACCCAGGTTAGTCGCTGATACAGAGTCAGTGGTGTCATCTATTTGCAAGCAAGATGGCTATATACTATGTTTACTTGAAGAAACGACATCATAAATATATTTGAAAGATATTGTCAAAAAGAAATGCAATAACATAACACCTTTCAGTATAGTTCACACAGAATATGTGTTTGTTTTAAAAGTGAAACGCGCATGGCCATTATTTCTTCTGTTCAAAGATTTGGTGATATATAAGTAGACTTTCCTTCATTATTTAGCAAGCCTAATGATTTTCGTCTGCAGGAAATATAATTATATCTGCCAACAAGGATTACCTTAATCGATGTTTTTTTCTAAAGGCGCAATAAAATGCCATATAAATCATATATACATCTTGTAGTGCTGATTAAACATTAGAATCAAATACTAGAGCTGCGTTTTGTTTTCCTTTTCGATTTCAAGCTGCGTATTGTTAAAGTAAATTAGATCGAATCCAACGTGGTAGATGTCGTTTCACCGAATATGTCTCACAGGTAATCCGTATGAAGTTCTTCTCTGATTTGACATAAACGTTAGAAGACCAAGTATGCGGAGCTAATAGTGGACTGTGCGGAAGGAGGATGCTGCATATTCCAAGCCATGTCATCCTGCAAGATGCTAGTGACACTGCCATCACGGAATATACAAGAAAGAAGGTCGGGAGTGAAATGAACGATAGAACGATGATGACGACGGTTGAGCAGCAGCAACAACAGCTGAATTTAGGTACTTAAAATTAACAATCCAGTTGATAATCATATCACTGTATTTAGGTCAGCTTATGAAAATCTTCCATAGCATAACATTCCAGTATCTATGTGCCCAGATGAACCAAAGTTATAAGGATAGGAAAAAACAAGGATGAGTAGTTCTCATAATCAGTTGTTGCATTGTTTATTTGTAATTATTTTTTTTAGACCCAATGGACTTCCAGCATCTGGTCATCCGATCACAGACAAATCTGATGTGATCTAGATATTCGATCAAAAACAAACCGCGTATGATTTCAGTATTCGTTCACAGACGGATCACATATAATCTTGGTATTTGACCACAGACATATCACGTATCATCTGGGTATTAGAACACAGACAGATCACGTATCAACTAGGTATTAGACCACAGACAGAACACGTATCGTCCGGGTATTAGACCACAGACAGATCTCGTATCATCTTGGTATTCGGTCATACCATACACTAACCAGACAATCGATCGCAAACAGATCTGGTATCATCTCAGAATTCGACCACAAACAGATCACTTAATATCTAGGGATATTATTACAAATTTACGAAGCATTATCTGGACCACAAACATATCACGTGTGATCATCTTAATGACCCCAGCCGACGGTAGGTTCTACTCCTCAACAAGGAGTTTTATTGGTTGAAATCAGGATCCCATGTTTTATGAATACGTTGACTGATTATCAGCCAGACGATTGTTTTGAGGTGCTCCGTTACATCTCATATTTCGTATGTACTACGTATGTGAAAGCGATGCGCAGAAAGCACCAAAGGTTGAACAAGCTATGCAACTGGTCAGTAAAGTAGGTAAAGAATATGCATCACATTCAGGAATGACAATACTAGATTACGTTATGTAACACAAATCAGCCTCTTATAGATATTGTATAATGTCAGCAGCCGTAACTCTATCAAACATGACTCGTATTATTCACTTTAACCACATAAATCTGATGATGGTAATTGTTTCGAAATACTTCCAGTCTGTAAACGATTCGTAAGTTACGTAGTACGTTGGCATTTGAGTTTGAAAAAAAAATCTAAAAGAAACACAGTATGAATGGCCAATGAAATATAGAAATGATGTGAGAAAATTTGCCACCAGAAGAGCAATTTACCGAGGAGAGGCTTCAGATTGTTTTTTTGTTACTAGGCGAAAATCCTCTGTTTTATTTTTTATGTGATTGAAAAATGTATAAGAATTTCAATAAAATTAGATACAGTAGAGACAAATGCTTAATTAGATATATAACCAAGCTGTTTCCGTATATCTGGATGTAATAGACCAAAATTGGAGTCTGAAATGTATGCATTTCATATCTATATGTTTGTCCTTCAAATGTTCGCGTAAGATATCGATAGCCAACATAAACATTCAAAACAGAGTTTCGAGAGATGAAGGACATTGAAGATAATGTGGAAGATTTAAGGTCGTCACAGTAATATCATTGAGAAGTCTCCTGCTGTTTTCTTGCGATTTATATGGCGAATTGCGCCAAGGAAGAAGAAGACGACTACTTTTCCGTATTATATATTGAAGATATTTTTTGTGTTTCTCCTTTTTCATATTTTATCGACTTGGGGTTTAAGACTCTGTTGACAGGTAGATATTTCCTTTGACATGTTGGAATTTCTTTTGGGAGACAACTATTTCCTTTGACAAGTAAGTGTTTTCCTTGGACATGAAGATGATATTAACATAACAGGTAGTTATATTTAGAAATAATTTTGATTTTTTGTTGTTTGCTTGTGTGTAAACTGCCTTTTTTAAAAGATATTTTCAATGACGCGCGTTATTTCTTATATTTACATTTTTTGGTTTCCTCTTTGAGAATACCGCATTAAAAATTCCGGTTTCAATTGTTTGGACATTACACGCTTAGGCGAGAATACCCGATATCTGATGTAATAGCCGAACAGCTGACTCCAATTTGGCGGGAACAATTGTCATACACAAGACGTAAGTAAATATAGTTCGACAATATAGCATCATTCATTTGAATTATTTCCTATCTGAATTTACAACATTGTTTTTCCTTTTATCATTATACTTATATTTATTCAACATATTTAATTTAATAAAGGTTTATTAAATGTTAGAACTTTGAAGCAAAAAATCATTGCGCATTGCCATGTGTGCTTGCTGTCAAGTAACTGAAGGCCAATGTATTCATACGCGTAAGGTTTACCGAAGTGTAAACGTCAATTTCGTTGGTAGGTCTATATAGAGGATACATACCGGAAATGTAAATATTTGATTTTGACTTGTAGGTTTTTTCATTGACAGACAGGTATATATTTCCATTAACAGGTAGGAATTTCTTTTGGGAAGTAACAATTTCCTTTGACAGGTAAGTGTTTCCTTGGACCGGAAGATATTTCCCTTGATATGTAGGTATCTCCTTTGACAGACAGGTAGTATTTCCTTAGACATGTACGTATTGCCTTTGATAGGTGCTTATAACCTTCGAATGTGAGGTATTTCCTTGGACAGGTAGGTAATTCCATCGATAGATCAATATTTCCTTCGACGGATATGAGTAGTTAATTCCATTGAAAAGCACAAAATGTCCTTTAATAGTTAGGTATTATCTTTGTTGGCTATATAAGTATCTAGATCATTACCTCTTTCCTCAATACCTAGAAAATAGATGAGTATAGATAGATGGTAATAGTATTTCTCCTTGATTGTCCTCAGCTCACAAGTATTCATATTACTAATGAACCAGACTGGATGTATTCATCCTGTACTTTAACATTTTTACTTTTATAAACTTACATACATAATAGTCGTCTTGGACATGAATATTTTTTCCAACAGCCGCTTTATCAGACCATATGCCTTAAGCATTTCTTTTACTGTATACCTACCCATTCTGATGACATTGACTATCTTTCTTATATCAATTACCATCTTTCTTATTCTACAGAAAATATAACAATATCACAGTGAGATGTTAGATGTCAACCTTTATTACCGAATGGAAATAAACAGCTTGGCCTAACTGTAATGTACATAAAATAATTAACAGAAAAGTTGAACGCTCTTTCACACTTCCTCTCATTTTACTGTTTAACAACACAATGCACAGCTAGGTTATTCCTCTTTGTTGGAAAGTAGTGCCAATATTGCCAATACAAGTGCTATATATAACAACAAATATTTGATGAATGAGGTATCTATTGATCCATATCTATTACTTACCAAGTTAGCTAAGTGACTGAAAAATATGTTTTACCACTTGTACAATTTTATCATTAGTGATTATATTACTACTCAACATCAATAAGGACAGATGCCTACAGATTTTACTGTTAATCAACTCCTGTCTATTCATAACACAATAGTACAATGGTTTCACCAGTGTAAATATTTCATATTTACTTCTTCATTAGCAAAGCATTTGAAAGGGTATAACATAAAGGACTTTTATATAAATTTCAACAAAATTCAGTCAAATGGATTTGCTAATTTGGATCGTAAAATATTCAGTTGATAGGAAACTAAGGAAACTGATAATAACCCTATTGAATTGGCTCATAACCTGATTGTTGATTTATCTAATAAAGAGATGGAATATAAAACGGAATAAGTTTTTTTTCCTTTACAATCATCAAGATATATTTATATTATGAACCACTTAAAGTTGTAAATATTGATAAACATCTTGGCCTAACGTTTAGTAATGATGCGAATGGAATGATTATATCAATCATATAAATCAAAACGCATATACAAAAATTCATATTTCAAGATTAATGAAGTACTAACTTGATAGAAAACACTCTCACAATAATTTACATTAAATATAAACAGTAAAACTCACTAGTGTAGAACACGCTTGCTTGAATCTAAACTACATCGGATGAGTCGAATATATTGTTCGGTCAAGATTTTTCCTCTTCTTCAACTTGGCAAATAAAAACTAGATAATTCGAACACTGTTGAGTCGAATATTGTGAATAGGAAATTAATCCCTGCGTTTATACAGGTACACAGGTGAAATGTAAAATATACTGTAGTCTGTTAATTGTAAATATACTGTGTACTAATTACTCTTTATGAACATGGCTGTCGGAAGAAAATAAAAGAGGAAGAGATGACAACCGCGCCGATGTAGATTAATAAAACTTCTAGTTTGTCATGTACACATTAGTTTATGATTAAATAGATGTATATATACACGACATATGACCTCCCAGAGTTACTGCCTTCGTTTTCACTCTGTCGGTAATGATTCTACGATCAGTTTGACAGCCGGGAATGATATAAAAACTGCAAGTTATTTCTAATTCTTTTTTACGTTAATTGCTCTAACCGTACTGTTAGCGCACCATGTAAAGTTATGCGTCAGTGACGTTGCCGCAGCCTTCACGTTTTTCATTGCACAGCTCAGTGCTTTCAACGTTATATCGATGTAAAATATTGATGAGTACGTATTTCAGCAGTTTTATTAAAATATATTGTTGACGGGACTTGTTACTCTATATGTTATGAATGTGAGTACGACATTACTTCAGGTATCGATGCCACTAGGTTAAGTGTATATGAGAATTGATGCATATTCAAGCGTGTGCTGCAATGACAAGTGTTTCACATTACATCTCTTTTTTCCTATTCTTACTTACAACTATGAATTCAAATAAAATATGTTGTCAGTGTAAAAACATATATGATATTTTATCTATTTATGACTCGTTCACACAATGTCACACAAGGCTATGAAACACCTATCCGGTAAACAATCAAAAACATGGTCAATCTTTCAAGCACATTGTCTCATAGAACTAATAAAAGCATGGCTATGCCGAACCTTCAGATGAGTCGAAAATTTCATTTGGTCCCGTCGACTTTGACTTCTAAGTGTTTTACTGTAATATTTTACAGATATTCGAGTCACAGTATACCAGAATGCTGTGCATGAAAGGCATGGCCATCTGTCAATAGGTGTTATCTTTAATGAAAATAGAATTCTTCTGGCTACCTTCCAGTTCTAACGGATTTAGACTTTTCTAAGAGCCGAATGAATTGATATTAAATGTAAGTTCATAACATGTTACTTTATACTGTGTATAACTTTTTTCCCAAAATAGTTAGTATATTCATCATTGATACTCATGATCACTGGAGGATATAATATCAAAATTTAGTTGTTTATTTTGATATTTGAAGCTACACCTCCTATATAGTTGATGTATGTGTATTATCTACAACAGACTTTTAAATCAAAATAATGCTAAATAGCAAACGTCCTAAAATAAGGAAGATATCTATAACAGCATTTAAACAATAGAATCATAATTGTTTATCATGGACTGCTACTCTATCAATATTACTAACGCTCATGTTCTACATCCATAAATTTGAAGCATACTGCAGGTTCTATAACTGTTTGGTGGCGCTAGTTGTGATGACAGTGGATACTGTATGGTAAAATAAGTTATGACCTATAACTCGAGTATTTCACAAACATCTGTCATGTTGGTACCCGTGTACCAATGATACATGAAAAAATTTTCATTGTAATCTACACAAGTTGAGGTCTCTCGCAAATAAATTGACGAGGATCATTGCAATATACATAAAAAAAATTAGGGTTACCGATTATTGCACAATTTGCACTGTGCATGTCAGGATAACTTCGAAGTTATTAAAGACTACGTTTGACCACATTTGTGTATCAAATGGAGTACCATCAACCCATTCCCATTGTCCTTCGATCACAGCATCCGTCAGACCAATGTAGAGATACCATCTCTTGTTACCTGTTATACGAGAAACATAGTCATTGAGATTAAGGATTAACAATTTGATAACCTCAAAACAATCATGCTTGTCCTGTGTGAAATTATATAACTATACTTCCTTCAAGCATGTCATCTCTTTGACAAAATACCGAACCTTTGACTCTATTGATACCTCAGGATTTTGTTATAGGCTTCGAGAAAAAAACTTTAAATCTATCATAATTATATCATATCATGTTATATTTTTTAATTTCTACAAATGAAATATTCACAGGAACCCCAAATTAAAATGAAATAAGGTCCTTTCAACCCTCAAAAAATCTTTACAGGAGATCAATAGTCCTGTATCCGCCACATGATATTCACTTCCCTTCATCAACATTATAATCGAAACAAAATGTGTTTAAAAGGGGTCGCTTTTTTCATCGACTTCATTATATTCATGAGGTACATCGATTTTATGTTTTTATCTTAAAGCTTCAAGTACCATTTGCGAATGCAAAGTATTTTGATAAATTGGAAATCACGTTAGTGTTCATTCACCAAAGCATTGAACACGTAGATAAATACAAGACGTGACGGAAATCTGACTCTGCATGAGTCAGGCAGAGGCGTTTCCATAGTAAGTCATTGCAGTTTGTGTTCATACGTTCTGCATAGCGATGTTGATAAGGAATTACGCTCACAGTTCACCGTATCAAATAATTGAAACGTGTTTAAAGTTAAATTCATCTGTGTTCTGTTAAATCATCAGTTGGAATGATTAATTGATACCTAAGGAGTTGAATAGCATCGACCATTTAGTGGTAAGATGATATAGATAACATACATTACTTACTTGTATCACCTTTGTACACAACACGTGGTACTGGAAACTGAGACGGTAAAGTATTGAAAGTGGCGATTCCGGTGTACACATCACAATCATTAGTCACCTCGGAGAATTCAAACATGTATCAAACCATCTGAAGGAGGCAAAGTAGGGCACATTCTCTTAAAGATGACGTCGATCTCGAAAAGAGAAGGTCTCCACTTGTTTGACTTGTGTGGTTGATCACGTGATGTGTGTAGGTTCCCGACAGAACGATTGCCATGGTCATTTCTGTAAATAGAATAATCATTCTGAATATTCTCTCCTGAAGGACGTTACTTCCGAAAGGAGCAAATTTCCACATATTTGACATGTGCGCTTGATCACGTGATGTGTCCAGGTTTCCGAGATAAAGATTGGCATGGTAACTCTGTGAATAACCCAGACATGTTTTTATTAATCTTTATCACACAATTCATTAAGATATCGAATTTCTCTTATTGCTACAGATAATCATCTTTACATTACGTACATAGTTGTATTAGTATTAATGAAATAACATAATCTAGAATTTTATCGATGACAGTGATACAATGCATGTAAACACAGCACATCTGAATTTAGATTAATACACAGCACTTACACATAACAACTGTTAAAATAGTGGCGCGGATCAAAACTTACACATGTTCTTGACGTTGCTCTAAAATTGTCTAATATATAAAAATAACGAAACTATCATAAAAATAAGAAAACAGGAATTATCCGGAAAATCAATCAGACGTCTTACATCTTACAACTTTTGACCTTTCTTACATATAAAAACAATATGGGAAATATGTGGATGTTGATTTTATTATTATGAAAAGCAGTTGATGACAATCAATAGCATTTCAAGATCGAGATCAAAAACGTTTTTACGGCATTACCAATTCACATGTACGTATATTGTCTACAGAATTTTAACTCAAAATAATGATAACTTAATATTAATAAATTAATCGTATTTTTTTTATCAAGGACTGCTACGTTAACACTAATTATTTACATCCTTGCATGTAATGACAAATGGTGTACTGTCAATACAAATACAGCATGCATCAGATATGATAAAGTCAACATATCAAATTGTATCTTTAAAATGAGTTAGTTTTACTTAGAAAAATACAGCCAGCAGTAGGTTCCACTTCTCAACAATGACTTTCCTTTTTTTGCAGTGATGATCTCATGTTTTAGTACTTGGGTGATCATCAAGCAGTCTATTGACTCGAATGCGTTGGGATAAAGATCATAAATTATACATACACATTGATATCGGGGACTTGATGATAGCAGACTACTTTCCGTAGCACAAATTAACCTCTCGTATATGATCAAAGCAAGATCGAAATGTCCTGAATGGGTACATTTACTACCAGGGAAACATACCGTCGAGGCCAACAGGAAAACTAAGCATCAAACACATCGAACTTGGTATCGCGAAAAGAAATAGAATATTTTCAATAATTATACTGGGAGCAGGCATAGATATCTGTGGTATTTCCAATATTGACTTGACGACTTATTCATCAGAATATGATGGTAGTGCTCGTAATTACTAGCTGAAGCCATCACCGCATTCCGTAGTTTCCTTTATAAAGTCCACTGATGAAGAACTTCAACAGGAGAGCTATATAGAATGAAAATAATCGGTTCACATTCTGCAAAGCTTGTGCCTGTGAAGATAACATATCTAAGATATTAAGATCAGGCAAGTTAAAGAATGCTTAGGACGTTGATGTGGCATATATCCCGTTTCATAAATGACAAAACAGTAGTTTTATCTACAGGTTTATTGATACTTTATACAACATATACTATATTAGTCCAGATCAACACCCGAGAAACCCTTCGCTAATAGACCTGAACTTAGTATCCGGAACAGTCACACACACGACTGTTCTCAACAGAGAAACTCTCTCGCCGTGCCCCTACCAGACATCCTCCTACCACACACATAATTAATAGGTGTACTTATGAATAGCTCTGAAGCCGTGACAGCCTCAAGTTCAAACTCCCAGGCTAAGTCAGTAGCCATGCCAGTCTGTCAGCACGGTCCCATTCCCGGTGTCAATAAACGCTAAAATATATCACAAATCTTTCCCCATTACATTCTATATGCCTTCCCCAAAATACATTATATACATGATTAGGAAGACACAAAACCAATCGATTACATTATTATTGCGGCGGATACTGAGAAAGCATTTTGGAAATCACCTTTCTCTAGCATCGAATAATCGAATGTTTTTTGAAAAAAAAAACATCTTTGGTATCCCTGCTAAACATTATCAAAATATCACGATAGTAGGTATCTGACTAAGTAGAGTGATTACATGACCTACCCCCTAAAATCAGACCAAAGCAGGCAATTTGACCGCTACAGTGTAGTGCCTGAATGCAAATATCTATTGACCTGGAATATCGAGCAGAAGATGTTCATATCTTTGTACATATCTAATATCTTTGCAATGTTTATCGACAGAGGATTGTCTTCTAATTTTCATGTCAATGTTATCATTGAAGTATTCTCTATCTGTTGTAGAAAATGAACTATATAAAGACATGCGTTTGAAGCATAGTAATGCCCAACTACACGAGGGTGAATCTTTGCGATTACAAATGGAAGACATGATATTAACGGATATATGATAATTATTACTCGTCTGATTCTACGTTTGTATTGAAATGTGTTATTGTGTGGCTTTTTGTTTTACAATCATCTGAAGCATAATTTTATACATTGTAAGGTTATGTAAATGTTATAAATCTTCACCGATAAGCCATTCAGAACCAAAACTCTCATTATAAATATTGTAAAGAAAACAAATTTAGGTTTAGTTTTTTTGATGTCATGAATTTTCATGATCAAAGTATCGTTTTCTTTATCAATAATCCGACCTCGGTAAAAATTACTTTTTACTCGTAGACGAAGTGGCGATAAGCGAGCATTGATAAAATCCAGTGAATAATTGCATACCAGAACTGCCAGGGAACAACTTGAAGCAATATATCTCGCTTTCCTGACCTTATTTGCTCCTGACTATTGTTGATCCCTTAAAATATATACCCAAATAACTGATCTGCTGTTTAGAATCTTGGCTATTCTTTTTTATTTTTATGCAATTAATAATTTTGTAAATATTTGAACTTAAGTGATATATTCCTTTATTTGGGCTGTTTTGGTGTTGACAGATGACGGAGTAACTTACGGACACTTCTATAATGTTATCACTCTGAAATATCATTACTGGACATCTACCCCATCGGATAACAAAAGTGTGCACACATCGCCATTTAATGACATATTCTGTTGTTGTCCTTGCTTGTATCTTACAGCACACTTTCACCTCACAAGATCAAGTCATTGTCGAAGACAAATAGTTTCAATCCATTCTTCATACAGAGAAATACTTATTGATACCAAAATTGTTTATTTTAACTCTCAGAAGTACATCATTTAAACAAGTTTTGAATGCCAACGCTATTATTTCGGCACCGTTCGGTAAGTGTATTGGGAATTATTAGCTGGTGCTGGTTTCCATTAGAAAATAACAAAGTATGCTGGTCTCCATTAAGATATAACCTACATATGATCAGAACCATAATCCAAACACTTATTCAATAAAACTATTACAAACACGGCCAAAAAAGGAAAGAAGATAAACACAGAGACACCTGAAATAGTTCAAGACAAATAAAACCAGGTGTTCCGGAATGGTGTCTTTTGCTTCAGCGACAATGTTTCCAAAGGAGAACAATGTAAAAATCAATGGAACGAACAGGTTTTGTAACGTCCAACTATATATATCGCTTAAGGAAATATAACATAACAAAAGACCCAGGTTAGTCGCTGATACAGAGTCAGTGGTGTCATCTATTTGCAAGCAAGATGGCTATATACTATGTTTACTTGAAGAAACAACATCATAAATATATTTGAAAGATATTGTCAAAAAGAAATGCAATAACATAACACCTTTCAGTATAGTTCACACAGAATATGTGTTTGTTTTAAAAGTGAAACGCGCATGGCCATTATTTCTTCTGTTCAAAGATTTGGTGATATATAAGTAGACTTTCCTTCATTATTTAGCAAGCCTAATGATTTTCGTCTGCAGGAAATATAATTATATCTGCCAACAAGGATTACCTTAATCGATGTTTTTTCTAAAGGCGCAATAAAATGCCATATAAATCATATATACATCTTGTAGTGCTGATTAAACATTAGAATCAAATACTAGAGCTGCGTTTTGTTTTCCTTTTCGATTTCAAGCTGCGTATTGTTAAAGTAAATTAGATCGAATCCAATGTGGTAGATGTCGTTTCACCGAATATGTCTCACAGGTAATCCGTATGAAGTTCTTCTCTGATTTGACATAAACGTTAGAAGACCAAGTATGCGGAGCTAATAGTGGACTGTGCGGAAGGAGGATGCTACAGATTCCAAGCCATGTCATCCTGCAAGATGCTAGTGACACTGCCATCACGGAATATACAAGAAAGAAGGTCGGGAGTGAAATGAACGATAGAACGATGATGACGACGGTTGAGCAGCAGCAACAACAGCTGAATTTAGGTACTTAAAATTAACAATCCAGTTGATAATCATATCACTGTATTTAGGTCAGCTTATGAAAATCTTCCATAGCATAACATTCCAGTATCTATGTGCCCAGATGAACCAAAGTTATAAGGAGAGGAAAAAACAAGGATGAGTAGTTCTCATAATCAGTTGTTGCATTGTTTATTTGTAATTATTTTTTAGACCCAATGGACTTCCAGCATCTGGTCATCCGATCACAGACAAATCTGATGTGATCTAGATATTCGATCAAAAACAAACCGCGTATGATTTCAGTATTCGTTCACAGACGGATCACATATAATCTTGGTATTTGACCACAGACATATCACGTATCATCTGGGTATTAGAACACAGACAGATCACGTATCAACTAGGTATTAGACCACAGACAGAACACGTATCGTCCGGGTATAAGAACACAGACAGATCACGTATCATCTGGGTATTAGACCACAGACAGATCTCGTATCATCTTGGTATTCGGTCATACCATACACTAACCAGACAATCGATCGCAAACAGATCTGGTATCATCTCAGAATTCGACCACAAACAGATCACTTAATATCTAGGGATATTACTACAAATTTACGAAGCATTATCTGGACCACAAACATATCACGTGTGATCATCTTAATGACCCCAGCCGACGGTAGGTTCTACTCCTCAACAACGAATTTTATTGGTTGAAATAAGGATACCATGTTTTATGAATACGTTGACTGATTATCAGCCAGACGATTGTTTTGAGGTGCTCCGTTACATCTCATATTTCGTATGTACTACGTATGTGAAAGCGATGCGCAGAAAGCACCAAAGGTTGAACAAACTATACAACTGGTCAGTAAAGTAGGTAAAGAATATACATCACATTAAGGAATGACGATAGTAGATTACGTTATGTAACACAAATCAGCCTCTTATAGATATTGTATAATGTCAGCAGCCGTAACTCTATCAAACATGACTCGTATTATTCACTTTAACCACATAAAACTTATGATGGTAATTGTTTCGAAATACTTCCGGTCTGTAAACGATTCGTAAATTACGTAGTACGTTGGCATTTGAGTTTGAAAAAAAAAATCTAAAAGAAACACAGTATGAGTGGCCAATAAAATATAGAAATGATGTGAGAAAATTTGCCATCAGAAGAGCAATTTACCGAGGAGAGGCTTCAGATTGTTATTTGTTACTAGGCGAAAATCCTCTGTTTTATTCTTTATGTGATTGAAAAATGTATAAGAATTTCAATAAAATTAGATACAGTAGAGACAAATGCCTAATTAGATATATAACCAAGCTGTTTCCGTATATCTGGATGTAATAGACCAAAATTGGAGTCTGAAATGTATGCATTTCATATCTATATGTTTGTTCTTCAAATGTTCGCGTAAGATATCGATAGCCAACATAAACATTCAAAACAGAGTTTCGAGAGATGAAGGACATTGAAGATAATGTGGAAGATTTAAGGTCGTCACAGTAATATTATTGAGAGGTCTCCTGCTGTTTTCTTGCGATTTATATGGCGAATTGCGCCAAGGAAGCAGAAGACGACTACTTTTCCGTATTATATATTGAAGATATTTTTTGTGTTTCTCCTTTTTCATATTTGATCGACTTGGGGTTTAAGATTCTGTTGACAGGTAGATATTTCCTTTGACATGTTGGAATTTCTTTTGGGAGACAACTAAGTAAGTGTTTTCCTTGGACATGAAGATGATATTAACATGGCAGGTAGTTATATTTAGAAATAATTTTGATTTTTTGTTGTTTGCTTGTGTGTAAACTGCCTTTTTTAAAAGATATTTTCAATGACGCGCGTTATTTCTTATATTTACATTTTTTGGTTTCCTCTTTGAGAATACCGCATTAAAAATTCCGGTTTCAATTATTTGGACATTACACGCTTAGGCGAGAATACCCGACATCTGATGGAATAGCCGAACAGCTGACTCCAATTTGGTGGGAACAATTGTCATACACAAGACGTAAGTAAATATAGTTCGACAATATAGCATCATTCATTTGAATTATTTCCTATCTAAATTTACAACATTGTTTTTCCTTTTATCATTATACTTATATTTATTCAACATATTTAATTTAATAAAGGTTTATTAAATGTTAGAACTTTGAAGAAAAAAATCACTGCGCATTGCCATGTGTGCTTGCTGTCAAGTTACTGAAGGCCAATGTATTCATACGCGTAAGGTTTACCGAAGTGTAAACGTCAATTTCGTTGGTAGGTCTATATAGAGGATACATACCGGAAATGTAAATATTTGATTTTGACTTGTAGGTTTTTTCATTGACAGACAGGTATATATTTCCATTAACAGGTAGGAATTTCTTTTGGGAAGTAACAATTTCCTTTGACAGGTAAGTGTTTCCTTGGACCGGAAGATATTTCCCTTGATATGTAAGTATCTCCTTTGACAGACAGGTAGTATTTCCTTTGACAGGTACGTATTGCCTTTGATAGGTGCTTATAACCTTCGACTGTGAGGTATTTCCTTGGACAGGTAGGTAATTCCATCGATAGATCAATATTTCCTTCGACGGGTATGAGTTGTTAATTCCTTTGAAAAGCACAAAATGTCCTTTAATAGTTAGGTATTATCTTTGTTGGCTATATAAGTATCTAGATCATTACCTCTTTCCTCAATACCTAGAAAATAGATGAGTATAGATAGATGGTAATAGTATTTCTCCTTGATTGTCCTCAGCTCACAAGTATTCATATTACTAATGAACCAGACTGGATGTATTCATCCTGTACTTTAACATTTTTACTTTTATAAACTTACATACATAATAGTCGTCTTGAACATGAATATTTTTTCCAACAGCCACTTTATCAGACCATATGCCTTAAGCATTTCTTTTACTGTATACCTACCCATTCTGATGACATTGACTATCTTTCTTATATCAATTACCATCTTTCTTATTCTACAGAAAATATAACAATATCACAGTGAGATGTTAGATGTCAACCTTTATTACCGAATGGAAATAAACAGCTTGGCCTAACTGTAATGTACATAAAATAATTAACAGAAAAGTTGAACGCTCTTTCACACTTCCTCTCATTTTACTGTTTAACAACACAATACACAGCTAGGTTATTCCTCTTTGTTGGAAAGTAGTGCCAATATTGCCAATACAAGTGCTATATATAACAACAAATATTTGATGAATGAGGTATCTATTGATCCATATCTATTACTTACCAAGTTAGCTAAGTGACTGAAAAATATGTTTTACCACTTGTACAATTATATCATTAGTGATTATATCATTATTCAACATCAATAAGGACAGATGCCTACAGATTTTACTGTTAATCAACTCCTGTCTATTCATAACACAATAGTACAATGGTTTCACCAGTGTAAATATTTCATATTTACTTCTTCTGGCATTAGCAAAGCATTTGAAAGGGTATAACATAGAGGACTTTTATATAAATTTCAACAAAATTCAATCAAATGGATTTGCTAATTTGGATCGTAAAATATTCAGTTGATAGGAAACTAAGGAAACTGATAATAACCCTATTGAATTGGCTCATGACCTGATTGTTGATTTATCTAATAAAGAGATTGAATACAATCATCAAGATATATATATAATTATGAACCACTTAAAGTTGTAAATATTGATAAACATCTTGGCCAAACTTTTAGTGATGATACGAATGGAATGATTATATCAATCATATAAATCAAAACGCATATACAAAAATTCATATTTCAAGAATAATGAAGCACTAACTTGATAGAAAACACTCTCACAACAATTTACATTAAATATAAACAGTAAAACTCACTAGTGTAGAACACGCTTGCTTGAATCTAAAATACATCGGATGAGTCGAATGTATTGTTCGGTCAAAATTTTTCCACTTCTTCAACTTAGGAAAAAAAAAAGTAGATAATTCGAACACTGTTGAGTCGAATATTGTGTTTGTGTTGAATATATGTTGTGGTCTATCACTTCTAAACCCGACCTAAATTTCCTTTTTTATTGAAACATTAAACATTTCCTGGCTTCGTTCCGAATGACCGAGTGTGATCGGCAGCCGTATCTATGTAAACTGGCACCGAACTTAATTGTTGATAGGAAATTAATCCCCGCGTTTATACAGGTACACAGGTTAAATGTAAAATATACTGTAGTCTGTTAATCGTAAATATTAATTACTCTTTATGAACATGGCTGTAGGAAGAAAATAAAAGAGGAAGAGATGACAACCGCGCCGATGTAGATTAATAAAACTCCTAGTTTGTCATGTATACATTAGTTTATGATTAAAGAGATGTATATATACGCGACATATGACCTCCCAGAGTTACTGCCTTCGTTTTCACTCTGTCGGTAATGATTTTGCGATCAGTTTTACAGCTGAAGAAGCCTGGAATGATATAAAAACTGCAAGTTATTTCTAATTCTATTTTACGCTAATTGCTCTAACGATGCTGTTCGCGCACCATGTAAAGTTATGCGTCAGTGACGTTTCCGCAGCCTTCATGTTTTCCATAGCACAGCTCAGTACTTTCAACGTTATATCGATGTAAAATATTCATGAGTACATATTTCAGGAGTTTTATTAAAAGATATTGTTGACGGGACTTGTTACTTTTTAGGATATAAATGTGAGTACGTTATTACATTATGTGTGTATGAAAATTGATACTTAATCAAGTGTGTGCTGCAATGACAAGTGTTTCACATTACATCTTTTGTTTCCTATTCGTTCTTAAAATTATTTATTCAAATAAAAAATGTTGTCAGTGTACAAACATATATGATATTTTTATCTATTTATTACTCATTCATTAATGTTACACAATGCTATGAAACACTTATCCGGTAAACAACCAAAAATGGTCAAGCACATTGTAACTAATAAAAGCATGGCAATGCCGAACCTTCAGATGAGTCGAAAATTTCATTTGGTCCCGTCGGCGTTGACTTTTAAGTGTTTTACTGTAACACATTTACTTGAATACGCTATTATCGAAAGGAACAATTGCTCATTATATTCAAATTATATTATGATCATGTTCATGTGACTTCAGATTTGTCACTGTTTTCTTTATTTGTTGTAATTTTACAGATATTCGAGTCACAGTATACCAGAATGCTGTACATGAAAAGCATGACCATCTATCAATAGGTGTTATCTTTAATGACTTTGAGAGCTGAAATGAAAATAGAAATCTTCTGGCTACCCTCCAGTTCGAAAGGATTTAGACTTTTCTAAGAGCTGAATGAATTGATATTAAATGTAAGTTCATAACATGTTTCTTTATACTGTCTATAACATTTTTTCCCAAATAGTTAGTATATCCATCATTGATACTCATGATCACTGGAGGATATAATATCAAAATTAGTTGTTTATTTTGATATTTGAAGCTACACCTTCTATATAGTTGATGTATGTGTATTGTCTACAACAGACTTTTAAATCAAAATAATGCTAAATAGCAAACGTCCTAAAATACTATAACAGCATTTAAACAATAGAATCATAATTGTTTATCATGGACTGCTACTCTATCAATATTACTAACGCTCATGTTCTACATCCATAAATGGAATGACTAATGATGTAAAGTCCTGTGTACCAATGATACATGAAGAAATTTCCTTTGTAATCTACACAAGCTGAGGTCTCTCGCAAATAAATTTATAAGGATCATTGCAATATTCATCAAACAAAGCAGGCACACCAAGTACTGCACAATCTGCACTGTGCATGTCAGGGTAATTTCCATCGAAGTTATTAAAGGATACTTTTGACCACATTTGTATATCAAATGGAGTACCATCAACCCATTTCCATTGTCCTTCCATCACAACATCCGTCAGACCAATGTAGAGATACCGTCTGTTGTTACCTGTTATACGAGAAACATAGTCATTGAGATTAAGGATTAACAATATGATAACCTCAAAACAATTAATCCTGTCCCGCGTGAAATTATATAACTATACTTCCTTAAAGCATGTCACCTTTTGGACAAAATACCGGACCTTTGACTCTATTAATACCTCAGGACTTTGTTATAGGCTTTGAGAAAAAATACTTTTAATCTATCATAATTATATCATATCATGTTATATATTTTTTATTTTCTACTAAAGAAATTTTCACAGGAACCCCAAATTAAAATTAAATTAGGTCCTTTCAACCTTGACAAAATCTTAACAGGAGACCAATAGTCCTGTATTAGCCACATGGTATTCACTTCCCTTCATCAACATTATAATCGAAACAAAATGTGTTTAAAAGGGGTCGCTTTTTTCATCGATTTCATTATATTCATGAGGTACTTCAATTTTATATTTTTATCTTAAAGCTTCAAGTACCATTTGCGAATGCAAAGTATTTTGATAAATTGGAAATCACGTTAGTGTTCATTCACCAAAGCATTGAACACGTAGATAAATACGTCTCAAAAAGAATTAGAATGTTTGCGAATGAGATCATTACGTCTACTAATTTATCGATCTGCATGTCTCCATTGTCAGGCTATTTGCCAACATCTTAACTTAAATTTTGAAACATGCCATTATCTAAGTTAAAGAAAACGTAGCATGCAGATTACGAGAAACTTCGTGGACTAGACGTTCACCAACAGTGTCTACCATCTGCAATCTCAAATAATGGAAAATTCGAAAAAACAAAGATTGAAATCGGCAAAATTTAGATTTAAGGTTAAATTTTAATTATTGTTCCTACTGACGCTGTGCCTTATATATATATATATATACATATGACCGAAGGTTCTAGAAGGACGGTTTTCATATCTGATTTTGTATATTTTCTATCGACTTATTGCATACTTGTTAAATATTTGAGTGTTCCGTTAATCTTTGCTGGCGAGGTCAACACGAGTAATCTCCCATCTTCCTGTTCACATGTCCGACTGGCGTTATCCCAAATCAATTTTTTCTCTATTACATTGATGCAAAGATTCCCGTCTTCGACGAACGTGTATCCTGATCGTTGACAATCTACAACAGCAATATCAGATTTGAGTTTACACCATCACGACATTCAATATCCTATGAAACCAATAGGTATAGATTACAGGACAATTCAAATGATTTTACTGCCTTTTATCTTTGTGTTGGATTATCAAACAGTTATAATCTATACATATATGTTACGTTCTTGACATGTACGTGCTTTGTTAGGGATTTACGTATTTTAAATAATGTTCATTCTCCTTATACCGGTACGAGTTTTTATTTGTTGGGTTTAGCCTTGTCATATTGGATGTTACAAACAATTCATATTTTGACCTTACTTTGGCATATTTATCATATAACAATGCTTAGTCTGTTGAACATCTATGGTCATTTAGGGACGGCGTAACGTTAAAAAAACGGATCCAACAAGACGTGACGGAAAACTGACTCTGCATGAGTCAGGCAGAGGCGTTTCCATAGTAAGTCATTGCAGTCTGTGTTCATACATTCTGCATAGCGATGTTGATAAGGAGTTACGCTCACAGTTCACCGTGTCAAATAATTGAAACGTGTTTAAAGTTAAATTCATCTGTGTTCTGTTAAATCATCAGTTGGAATGATTAATTGATACCTTTGGAGTTGAATAGCATCGACCATTTAGTGGTAAGATGATATAGATAACATACATTACTTACTTGTATCACCTTTGTACACAACACGTGGTACTGGAAACTGAGACGGTAAAGTATTGAAAGTGGCGATTCCGGTGTACACGTCACAATCATTAGTCACCTCGGAGAATTCAAACATGTAGCAAACCATTTGAAGGAGGCAAAGTAGGGCACATTCTCTTAAAGATGACGTCGATCTCGAAAAGAGAAGGTCTCCACTTGTTTGACTTGTGTGGTTGATCACGTGATGTGTGTAGGTTCCCGACAGAACGATTGCCATGGTCATTTCTGTAAATAGAATAATCATTCTGAATATTCTCTCCTGAAGGACGTTACTTCCGAAAGGAGCAAATTTCCACATATTTGACATGTGCGCTTGATCACGTGATGTGTCCAGGTTTCCGACATAAAGATTGGCATGGTAACTCTGTGAATAACCCAGACATGTTTTTATTAATCTTTATCACACAATTCATTAAGATATCGAATTTCTCTTATTGCTACAGATAATCATCTTTACATTACGTACATAGTTGTATTAGTATTAATGAAATAACATAATTTAGAATTTTATCGATGACAGTGATACAATGCATGTAAACACAGCACATCTGAATTTAGATTAATACACAGCACTTACACATAACAACTGTTAAAATAGTGGCGCGGATCAAAACTTACACATGTTCTTGACGTTGCTCTAAAATTGTCTAATATATAAAAATAACGAAACTATCATAAAAATAAGAAAACAGGAATTATCCGGAAAATCAATCAGACGTCTTACATCTTACAACTTTTGACCTTTCTTACATATAAAAACAATATGGGAAATATGTGGATGTTGATTTTATTATTATGAAAAGCAGTTGATGACAATTAATAGCATTTCAAGATCGAGATCAAAAACGTTTTTACGGCATTACCAATTCACATATACGTATATTGTCTACAGAATTTTAACTCAAAATAATGATAACTTAATATTAAAAAATTAATCGTATTTTTTTTATCAAGGACTGCTACGTTAACACTAATTATTTATATCCTTGCATGTAATGACAAATGGTGTACTGTCAATACAAATACAGCATGCATCAGATATGATAAAGTCAACATATCAAATTGTATCTTTAAAATGAGTTAGTTTTACTTACAAAAATACAGCCAGCAGTAGGTTCCACTTCTCAACAATGACTTTCCTTTTTTTGCAGTGATGATCTCATGTTTTAGTACTTGGGTGATCATCAAGCAGTCTATTGACTCGAATGCGTTGGGATAAAGATCATAAATTATACATACACATTGATATCGGGGACTTGATGATAGCAGACTACTTTCCGTAGCACAAATTAACCTCTCGTATATGATCAAAGCAAGATCGAAATGTCCTGAATGGGTACATTTACTACCAGGGAAACATACCGTCGAGGCCAACAGGAAAACTAAGCATCAAACACATCGAACTTGGTATCGCGAAAAGAAATAGAATATTTTCAATAATTATACTTGGAGCAGGCATAGATATCTGTGGTATTTCCAATATTGACTTGACGACTTATTCATCAGAATATGATGGTAGTGCTCGTAATTACTAGCTGAAGCCATCACCGCATTCCGTAGTTTCCTTTATAAAGTCCACTGATGAAGAACTTCAACAGGAGAGCTATATAGAATGAAAATAATCGGTTCACATTCTGCAAAGCTTGTGCCTGTGATTGAAGATAACATATCTAAGATATTAAGATCAGGCAAGTTAAAGAATGCTTAGGACGTTGATGTGGCATATATCCCGTTTCATAAATGACAAAACAGTAGTTTTATCTACAGGTTTATTGATACTTTATACAACATATACTATATTAGTCCAGATCAACACCCGAGAAACCCTTCGCTAATAGACCTGAACTTAGTATCCGGAACAGTCACACACACGACTGTTCTCAACAGAGAAACTCTCTCGCCGTGCCCCTACCAGACATCCTCCTACCACACACATAATTAATAGGTGTACTTATGAATAGCTCTGAAGCCGTGACAGCCTCAAGTTCAAACTCCCCGGCTAAGTCAGTAGCCATGCCAGTCTGTCAGCACGGTCCCATTCCCGGTGTCAATAAACGCTAAAATATATCACAAATCTTTCCCCATTACATTCTATATGCCTTCCCCAAAATACATTATATACATGATTAGGAAGACACAAAACCAATCGATTACATTATTATTGCGGCGGATACTGAGAAAGCATTTTGGAAATCACTTTTTTCTAGCATCGAATAATCGAATGTTTTTTGAAAAAAAAAAAAAACATCTTTGGTATCCCTGCTAAACATTATCAAAATATCACGATAGTAGGTATCTGACTAAGTAGAGTGATTACATGACCTACCCCCTAAAATCAGACCAAAGCAGGCAATTTGACCGCTACAGTGTAGTGCCTGAATGCAAATATCTATTGACCTGGAATATCGAGCAGAAGATGTTCACATCTTTGTACATATCTAATATCTTTCCAATGTTTATCGACAGAGGATTGTCTTCTAATTTTCATGTCAATGTTATCATTGAAGTATTCTCTATCTGTTGTAGAAAATGAACGATATAAAGACATGCGTTTGAAGCATAGTAATGCCCAACTACACGAGGGTGAATCTTTGAGATTACAAGTGGAAGACATGATATTAACGGATATATGATAATTATTACTCGTCTGATTCTACGTTTGTATTGAAATGTGTTATTGTGTGGCTTTTTGGTTTACAATCATCTGAAGCATAATTTTATACATTGTAAGGTTATGTAAATGTTATAAATCTTCACCGATAAGCCATTCAGAACCAAAACTCTCATTATAAATATTGTAAAGAAAACAAATTTAGGTTTAGTTTTTTTGATGTCATGAATTTTCATGATCAAAGTATCGTTTTCTTTATCAATAATCCGACCTCGGTAAAAATTACTTTTTACTCGTAGACGAGGTGGCGATAAGCGAGCATTGATAAAATCCAGTGAATAATTGCATACCAGAACTGCCAGGGAACAACTTGAAGCAATATATCTCGCTTTCCTGACCTTATTTGCTCCTGACTATTGTTGATCCCTTAAAATATATACCCAAATAACTGATCTGCTGTTTAGAATCTTGGCTATTCTTTTTAATTTTTATGCAATTAATTATTTTGTAAATATTTGAACTTAAGTGATATATTCCTTTATTTGGGCTGTTTTGGTGTTGACAGATGACGGAGTCACTTACGGACACTTCTATAATGTTATCACTCTGAAATATCATTACTGGCCATCTACCCCATCGGATAACAAAAGTGTGCACACATCGCCATTTAATGACATATTCTGTTGTTGTCCTTGCTTGTATCTTACAGCACACTTTCACCTCACAAGATCAAGTCATTGTCGAAGACAAATAGTTTCAATCCATTCTTCATACAGATACTAAACTTGTTTATTTTAACTCTCAGAAGTACATCATTTAAACAAGTTTTTAATGCCAACGCTATTATTTCGGCACTGTTCGGTAAGTGTATTGGGAATTATTAGCTGGTGCTGGTTTCCATTAGAAAATAACAAAGTATGCTGGTCTCCATTAAGATATAACCTACATATGATCAGAACCATAATCCAAACACTTATTCAATAAAACTATTACAAACACGGCCAAAAAAGGAAAGAAGATAAACACAGAGACACCTGAAATAGTTCAAGACAAATAAGACCAGGTGTTCCGGAATGGTGTCTTTTGCTTCAGCGACAATGTTTCCAAAGGAGAACAATGTAAAAATCAATGGAACGAACAGGTTTTGTAACGTCCAACTTATATATCGCTTAAGGAAATATAACATAACAAAAGACCCAGGTTAGTCGCTGATACAGAGTCAGTGGTGTCATCTATTTGCAAGCAAGATGGCTATATACTATGTTTACTTGAAGAAACGACATCATAAATATATTTGAAAGATATTGTCAAAAAGAAATGCAATAACATAACACCTTTCAGTATAGTTCACACAGAATATGTGTTTGTTTTAAAAGTGAAACGCGCATGGCCATTATTTCTTCTGTTCAATGATTTGGTGATATATAAGTAGACTTTCCTTCATTATTTAGCAAGCCTAATGATTTTCGTCTGCAGGAAATATAATTATATCTGCCAACAAGGATTACCTTAATCGATGTTTTTTCTAAAGGCGCAATAAAATGCCATATAAATCATATATACATCTCGTAGTGCTGATTAAACATTAGAATCAAATACTAGAGCTGCGTTTTGTTTTCCTTTTCGATTTCAAGCTGCGTATTGTTAAAGTAAATTAGATCGAATCCAATGTGGTAGATGTCGTTTCACCGAATATGTCTCACAGGTAATCCCTATGAAGTTCTTCTCTGATTTGACATAAACATTAGAAGACCAAGTATGCGGAGCTAATAGTGGACTGTGCGGAAGGAGGATGCTGCAGATTCCAAGCCATGTCATCCTGCAAGATGCTAGTGACACTGCCATCACGGAATATACAAGAAAGAAGGTCGGGAGTGAAATGAACGATAGAACGATGATGACGACGGTTGAGCAGCAGCAACAACAGCTGAATTTAGGTACTTAAAATTAACAATCCAGTTGATAATCATATCACTGTATTTAGGTCAGCTTATGAAAATCTTCCATAGCATAACATTCCAGTATCTATGTGCCCAGATGAACCAAAGTTATAAGGAGAGGAAAAAACAAGGATGAGTAGTTCTCATAATCAGTTGTTGCATTGTTTATTTGTAATTATTTTTTTTAGACGCAATGGACTTCCAGCATCTGGTCATCCGATCACAGACAAATCTGATGTGATCTAGATATTCGATCAAAAACAAACCGCGTATGATTTCAGTATTCGTTCACAGACGGATCACATATAATCTTGGTATTTGACCACAGACATATCACGTATCATCTGGGTATTAGAACACAGACAGATCACGTATCAACTAGGTATTAGACCACAGACAGAACACGTATCGTCCGGGTATTAGAACACAGACAGATCACGTATCATCTGGGTATTAGACCACAGACAGATCTCGTATCATCTTGGTATTCGGTCATACCATACACTAACCAGACAATCGATCGCAAACAGATCTGGTATCATCTCAGAATTCGACCACAAACAGATCACTTAATATCTAGGGATATTATTACAAATTTACGAAGCATTATCTGGACCACAAACATATCACGTGTGATCATCTTAATGACCCCAGCCGACGGTAGGTTCTACTCCTCAACAACGAGTTTTATTGGTTGAAATCAGGATCCCATGTTTTATGAATACGTTGACTGATTATCAGCCAGACGATTGTTTTGAGGTGCTCCGTTCCATCTCATATTTCGTATGTACTACGTATGTGAAAGCGATGCGCAGAAAGCACCAAAGGTTGAACAAGCTATACAACTGGTCAGTAAAGTAGGTAAAGAATATACATCACATTCAGGAATGACGATAGTAGATTACGTTATGTAACACAAATCAGCCTCTTATAGATATTGTATAATGTCAGCAGCCGTAACTCTATCAAACATGACTCGTATTATTCACTTTAACCACATAAATCTTATGATGGTAATTGTTTCGAAATACTTCCGGTCTGTAAATGATTCGTAAATTACGTAGTACGTTGGCATTTGAGTTTGAAAAAAAAAATCTAAAAGAAACACAGTATGAGTGGCCAGTAAAATATAGAAATGATGTGAGAAAATTTGCCACCAGAAGAGCAATTTACCGAGGAGAGGCTTCAGATTGTTATTTGTTACTAGGCGAAAATCCTCTGTTTTATTCTTTATGTGATTGAAAAATGTATAAGAATTTCAATAAAATTAGATACAGTAGAGACAAATGCTTAATTAGATATATAATCAAGCTGTTTCCGTATATCTGGATGTAATAGACCAAAATTGGAGTCTGAAATGTATGCATTTCATATCTATATGTTTGTCCTTCAAATGTTCGCGTAAGATATCGATAGCCAACATAAACATTCAAAACAGAGTTTCGAGAGATGAAGGACATTGAAGATAATGTGGAAGATTTAAGGTCGTCACAGTAATATTATTGAGAAGTCTCCTGCTGTTTTCTTGCGATTTATATGGCGAATTGCGCCAAGGAAGCAGAAGACGACTACTTTTCCGTATTATATATTGAAGATATTTTTTGTGTTTCTCCTTTTTCATATTTTATCGACTTGGGGTTTAAGATTCTGTTGACAGGTAGATATTTCCTTTGACATGTTGGAATTTCTTTTGGGAGACAACTATTTCCTTTGACAAGTAAGTGTTTTCCTTGGACATGAAGATGATATTAACATGACAGGTAGTTATATTTAGAAATAATTTTGATTTTTTGTTGTTTGCTTGTGTGTAAACTGCCTTTTTTAAAAGATATTTTCAATGACGCGCGTTATTTCTTATATTTACATTTTTTGGTTTCCTCTTTGAGAATACCGCATTAAAAATTCCGGTTTCAATTGTTTGGACATTACACGCTTAGGCGAGAATACCCGACATCTGATGGAATAGCCGAACAGCTGACTCCAATTTGGTGGGAACAATTGTCATACACAAGACGTAGGCAAATATAGTTCGACAATATAGCATCATTCATTTGAATTATTTCCTATCTAAATTTACAACATTGTTTTTCCTTTTATCATTATACTTATATTTATTCAACATATTTAATTTAATAAAGGTTTATTAAATGTTAGAACTTTGAAGAAAAAAATCACTGCGCATTGCCATGTGTGCTTGCTGTCAAGTTACTGAAGGCCAATGTATTCATACGCGTAAGGTTTACCGAAGTGTAAACGTCAATTTCGTTGGTAGGTCTATATAGAGGATACATACCGGAAATGTAAATATTTGATTTTGACTTGTAGGTTTTTTCATTGACAGACAGGTATATATTTCCATTAACAGGTAGGAATTTCTTTTGGGAAGTAACAATTTCCTTTGACAGGTAAGCGTTTCCTTGGACCGGAAGATATTTCCCTTGATATGTAGGTATCTCCTTTGACAGACAGGTAGTATTTCCTTTGACAGGTACGTATTGCCTTTGATAGGTGCTTATAACCTTCGACTGTGAGGTATTTCCTTGGACAGGTAGGTAATTCCATCGATAGATCAATATTTCCTTCGACGGGTATGAGTAGTTAATTCCATTGAAAAGCACAAAATGTCCTTTAATAGTTAGGTATTATCTTTGTTGGCTATATAAGTATCTAGATCATTACCTCTTTCCTCAATACCTAGAAAATAGATGAGTATAGATAGATGGTAATAGTATTTCTCCTTGATTGTCCTCAGCTCACAAGTATTCATATTACTAATGAACCAGACTGGATGTATTCATCCTGTACTTTAACATTTTTACTTTTATAAACTTACATACATAATAGTCGTCTTGAACATGAATATTTTTTCCAACAGCCACTTTATCAGACCATATGCCTTAAGCATTTCTTTTACTGTATACCTACCCATTCTGATGACATTGACTATCTTTCTTATATCAATTACCATCTTTCTTATTCTACAGAAATTATAACAATATCACAGTGAGATGTTAGATGTCAACCTTTATTACCGAATGGAAATAAACAGCTTGGCCTAACTGTAATGTACATAAAATAATTAACATAAAATTTAACGCTCTTTCACACTTCCTCTCATTTTACTGTTTAACAACACAATACACAGCTAGGTTATTCCTCATTGTAGGAAAGTAGTGCCAATATTGCCAATACAAGTGCTATATATAACAACAAATATTTGATGAATGAGGTATCTATTGATCCATATCTATTACTTACCAAGTTAGCTAAGTGACTGAAAAATATGTTTTACCACCTGTACAATTTTATCATTAGTGATTATATTACTACTCAACATCAATAAGGACAGATGCCTACAGATTTTACTGTTAATCAACTCCTGTCTATTCATAACACAATAGTACAATGGTTTCACCAGTGTAAATATTTCATATTTACTTCTTTGGCATTAGCAAAGCATTTGAAAGGGTATAACATAAAGGACTTTTATATAAATTTCAACAAAATTCAATCAAATGGATTTGCTAATTTGGATCGTAAAATATTCAGTTGATAGGAAACTAAGGAAACTGATAATAACCCTATTGAATTGGCTCATGACCTGATTGTTGATTTATCTAATAAAGAGATTGAATACAATCATCAAGATATATATATAATTATGAACCACTTAAAGTTGTAAATATTGATAAACATCTTGGCCAAACTTTTAGTGATGATACGAATGGAATGATTATATCAATCATATAAATCAAAACGCATATACAAAAATTCATATTTCAAGATTAATGAAGTACTAACTTGATAGAAAACACTCTCACAATAATTTACATTAAATATAAACAGTAAAACTCACTAGTGTAGAACACGCTTGCTTGAATCTAAAATACATCGGATGAGTCGAATATATTGTTCGGTCAAGATTTTTCCTCTTCTTCAACTTGGCAAATAAAAACTAGATAATTCGAACACTGTTGAGTCGAATATTGTGAATAGGAAATTAATCCCTGCGTTTATACAGGTACACAGGTGAAATGTAAAATATACTGTAGTCTGTTAATTGTAAATATACTGTGTACTAATTACTCTTTATGAACATGGCTGTCGGAAGAAAATAAAAGAGGAAGAGATGACAACCGCGCCGATGTAGATTAATAAAACTTCTAGTTTGTCATGTACACATTAGTTTATGATTAAATAGATGTATATATACAAGACATATGACCTCCCAGAGTTACTGCCTTCGTTTTCACTCTGTCGGTAATGATTCTACGATCAGTTTGACAGCCGGGAATGATATAAAAACTGCAAGTTATTTCTAATTCTTTTTTACGTTAATTGCTCTAACCGTACTGTTAGCGCACCATGTAAAGTTATGCGTCAGTGACGTTGCCGCAGCCTTCACGTTTTTCATTGCACAGCTCAGTGCTTTCAACGTTATATCGATGTAAAATGTTGATGAGTACGTATTTCAGCAGTTTTATTAAAATATATTGTTGACGGGACTTGTTACTCTATAGGATATGAATGTGAGTACGACATTACTTCAGGTATCGATGCCACTAGGTTAAGTGTATATGAGAATTGATGCATATTCAAGTGTGTGCTGCAATGACAAGTGTTTCACATTACATCTCTTTTTTCCTATTCTTACTTACAACTATGAATTCAAATAAAATATGTTGTCAGTGTAAAAACATATATGATATTTTATCTATTTATGACTCGTTCACACAATGTCACACAAGGCTATGAAACACCTATCCGGTAAACAATCAAAAACATGGTCAATCTTTCAAGCACATTGTCTCATAGAACTAATAAAAGCATGGCTATGCCGAACCTTCAGATGAGTCGAAAATTTCATTTGGTCCCGTCGACTTTGACTTCTAAGTGTTTTACTGTAATATTTTACAGATATTCGAGTCACAGTATACCAGAATGCTGTGCATGAAAGGCATGGCCATCTGTCAATAGGTGTTATCTTTAATGAAAATAGAATTCTTCTGGCTACCTTCCAGTTCTAACGGATTTAGACTTTTCTAAGAGCCGAATGAATTGATATTAAATGTAAGTTCATAACATGTTACTTTATACTGTGTATAACTTTTTTCCCAAAATAGTTAGTATATTCATCATTGATACTCATGATCACTGGAGGATATAATATCAAAATTTAGTTGTTTATTTTGATATTTGAAGCTACACCTCCTATATAGTTGATGTATGTGTATTATCTACAACAGACTTTTAAATCAAAATAATGCTAAATAGCAAACGTCCTAAAATAAGGAAGATATCTATAACAGCATTTAAACAATAGAATCATAATTGTTTATCATGGACTGCTACTCTATCAATATTACTAACGCTCATGTTCTACATCCATAAATTTGAAGCATACTGCAGGTTCTATAACTGTTTGGTGGCGCTAGTTGTGATGACAGTGGATACTGTATGGTAAAATAAGTTATGACCTATAACTCGAGTATTTCACAAACATCTGTCATGTTGGTACCCGTGTACCAATGATACATGAAAAAATTTTCATTGTAATCTACACAAGTTGAGGTCTCTCGCAAATAAATTGACGAGGATCATTGCAATATACATCAAAAAAATTAGGGTTACCGATTATTGCACAATTTGCACTGTGCATGTCAGGATAACTTCGAAGTTATTAAAGACTACGTTTGACCACATTTGTGTATCAAATGGAGTACCATCAACCCATTCCCATTGTCCTTCGATCACAGCATCCGTCAGACCAATGTAGAGATACCATCTCTTGTTACCTGTTATACGAGAAACATAGTCATTGAGATTAAGGATTAACAATTTGATAACCTCAAAACAATCATGCTTGTCCTGTGTGAAATTATATAACTATACTTCCTTCAAGCATGTCATCTCTTTGACAAAATACCGAACCTTTGACTCTATTGATACCTCAGGATTTTGTTATAGGCTTCGAGAAAAAAACTTTAAATCTATCATAATTATATCATATCATGTTATATTTTTTAATTTCTACAAATGAAATATTCACAGGAACCCCAAATTAAAATGAAATAAGGTCCTTTCAACCCTCAAAAAATCTTTACAGGAGATCAATAGTCCTGTATCCGCCACATGATATTCACTTCCCTTCATCAACATTATAATCGAAACAAAATGTGTTTAAAAGGTGTCGCTTTTTTCATCGACTTCATTATATTCATGAGGTACATCGATTTTATGTTTTTATCTTAAAGCTTCAAGTACCATTTGCGAATGCAAAGTATTTTGATAAATTGGAAATCACGTTAGTGTTCATTCACCAAAGCATTGAACACGTAGATAAATACGTCTCAAAAAGAATTAGAATGTTTGCGAATGAGATCATTACGTCTACTAGTTTATCGATCTGCATGTCTCCATTGTCAGGCTATTTGCCAACATCTTAACTTAAATTTTGAAACGTGCCATTATCTAAGTTAAAGAAAACGTAGCATGCAGATTACGAGAAACTTCGTGGACTAGACGTTCACCAACAGTGTCTACCATCTGCAATTTCAAATAATGGAAAATTCGAAAAAACAAAAATTGAAATCGGCAAAATTCAGATTTAAGGTTAAATTTTAATTATTGTTCCTACTGACGCTGTGCCTTATATATATATATATATATATATATATATATATATACATATGACCGAAGGTTCTAGAAGGACGGTTTTCATATCTGATTTTGTATATTTTCTATCGACTTATTGCATACTTGTTAAATATTTGAGTGTTCCGTTAATCTTTGCTGGCGAGGTCAACACGAGTAATCTCCCATCATCCTGTTCACATGTCCGACTGGCGTTATCCCAAATCATGTTTTTCTCTATTACCTTGATGCAAAGATTCCCGTCTTCGACGAACGTGTATCCTGATCGTTGACAATCTACAACAGCAATATCAGATTTGAGTTTACACCATCACGACATTCAATATCCTATGAAACCAATAGGTATAGATTACAGAACAATTCAAATGATTTTACTGCCTTTTATCTTTGTGTTGGATTATCAAACAGTTATAATCTATACATATATGTTACGTTCTTGACATGTACGTGCTTTGTTAGGGATTTACGTATTTTAAACATTCTCCTTATACCGGTACGAGTCTTTATTTGTTGGGTTTAGCCTTGTCATATTGGATGTTACAAACAATTCATATTTTGACCTTACTTTGGCATATTTATCATATAACAATGCTTAGTCTGTTGAACATCTATGGTCATTTAGGGACGGCGTAACGTTAAAAAAAACGGATCCAACAAGACGTGACGGAAATCTGACTCTGCATGAGTTAGGCAGAGGCGTTTCCATAGTAAGTCATTGCAGTTTGTGTTCATACGTTCTGCATAGCGATGTTGATAAGGAATTACGCTCACAGTTCACCGTGTCAAATAATTGAAACGTGTTTAAAGTTAAATTCATCTGTGTTCTGTTAAATCATCAGTTGGAATGATTAATTGATACCTAAGGAGTTGAATAGCATCGACCATTTAGTGGTAAGATGATATAGATAACATACATTACTTACTTGTATCACCTTTGTACACAACACGTGGTACTGGAAACTGAGACGGTAAAGTATTGAAAGTGGCGATTCCGGTGTACACATCACAATCATTAGTCACCTCGGAGAATTCAAACATGTATCAAACCATCTGAAGGAGGCAAAGTAGGGCACATTCTCTTAAAGATGACGTCGATCTCGAAAAGAGAAGGTCTCCACTTGTTTGACTTGTGTGGTTGATCACGTGATGTGTGTAGGTTCCCGACAGAACGATTGCCATGGTCATTTCTGTAAATAGAATAATCATTCTGAATATTCTCTCCTGAAGGACGTTACTTCCGAAAGGAGCAAATTTCCACATATTTGACATGTGCGCTTGATCACGTGATGTGTCCAGGTTTCCGACATAAAGATTGGCATGGTAACTCTGTGAATAACCCAGACATGTTTTTATTAATCTTTATCACACAATTCATTAAGATATCGAATTTCTCTTATTGCTACAGATAATCATCTTTACATTACGTACATAGTTGTATTAGTATTAATGAAATAACATAATCTAGAATTTTATCGATGACAGTGATACAATGCATGTAAACACAGCACATCTGAATTTAGATTAATACACAGCACTTACACATAACAACTGTTAAAATAGTGGCGCGGATCAAAACTTACACATGTTCTTGACGTTGCTCTAAAATTGTCTAATATATAAAAATAACGAAACTATCATAAAAATAAGAAAACAGGAATTATCCGGAAAATCAATCAGACGTCTTCAATCTTACAACTTTTGACCTTTCTTACATATAAAAACAATATGGGAAATATGTGGATGTTGATTTTATTATTATGAAAAGCAGTTGATGACAATCAATAGCATTTCAAGATCGAGATCAAAAACGTTTTTACGGCATTACCAATTCACATGTACGTATATTGTCTACAGAATTTTAACTCAAAATAATGATAACTTAATATTAATAAATTAATCGTATTTTTTTTATCAAGGACTGCTACGTTAACACTAATTATTTACATCCTTGCATGTAATGACAAATGGTGTACTGTCAATACAAATACAGCATGCATCAGATATGATAAAGTCAACATATCAAATTGTATCTTTAAAATGAGTTAGTTTTACTTAGAAAAATACAGCCAGCAGTAGGTTCCACTTCTCAACAATGACTTTCCTTTTTTTGCAGTGATGATCTCATGTTTTAGTACTTGGGTGATCATCAAGCAGTCTATTGACTCGAATGCGTTGGGATAAAGATCATAAATTATACATACACATTGATATCGGGGACTTGATGATAGCAGACTACTTTCCGTAGCACAAATTAACCTCTCGTATATGATCAAAGCAAGATCGAAATGTCCTGAATGGGTACATTTACTACCAGGGAAACATACCGTCGAGGCCAACAGGAAAACTAAGCATCAAACACATCGAACTTGGTATCGCGAAAAGAAATAGAATATTTTCAATAATTATACTGGGAGCAGGCATAGATATCTGTGGTATTTCCAATATTGACTTGACGACTTATTCATCAGAATATGATGGTAGTGCTCGTAATTACTAGCTGAAGCCATCACCGCATTCCGTAGTTTCCTTTATAAAGTCCACTGATGAAGAACTTCAACAGGAGAGCTATATAGAATGAAAATAATCGGTTCACATTCTGCAAAGCTTGTGCCTGTGAAGATAACATATCTAAGATATTAAGATCAGGCAAGTTAAAGAATGCTTAGGACGTTGATGTGGCATATATCCCGTTTCATAAATGACAAAACAGTAGTTTTATCTACAGGTTTATTGATACTTTATACAACATATACTATATTAGTCCAGATCAACACCCGAGAAACCCTTCGCTAATAGACCTGAACTTAGTATCCGGAACAGTCACACACACGACTGTTCTCAACAGAGAAACTCTCTCGCCGTGCCCCTACCAGACATCCTCCTACCACACACATAATTAATAGGTGTACTTATGAATAGCTCTGAAGCCGTGACAGCCTCAAGTTCAAACTCCCCGGCTAAGTCAGTAGCCATGCCAGTCTGTCAGCACGGTCCCATTCCCGGTGTCAATAAACGCTAAAATATATCACAAATCTTTCCCCATTACATTCTATATGCCTTCCCCAAAATACATTATATACATGATTAGGAAGACACAAAACCAATCGATTACATTATTATTGCGGCGGATACTGAGAAAGCATTTTGGAAATCACTTTTTTCTAGCATCGAATAATCGAATGTTTTTTGAAAAAAAAAACATCTTTGGTATCCCTGCTAAACATTATCAAAATATCACGATAGTAGGTATCTGACTAAGTAGAGTGATTACATGACCTACCCCCTAAAATCAGACCAAAGCAGGCAATTTGACCGCTACAGTGTAGTGCCTGAATGCAAATATCTATTGACCTGGAATATCGAGCAGAAGATGTTCACATCTTTGTACATATCTAATATCTTTGCAATGTTTATCGACAGAGGATTGTCTTCTAATTTTCATGTCAATGTTATCATTGAAGTATTCTCTATCTGTTGTAGAAAATGAACGATATAAAGACATGCGTTTGAAGCATAGTAATGCCCAACTACACGAGGGTGAATCTTTGAGATTACAAATGGAAGACATGATATTAACGGATATATGATAATTATTACTCGTCTGATTCTACGTTTGTATTGAAATGTGTTATTGTGTGGCTTTTTGTTTTACAATCATCTGAAGCATAATTTTATACATTGTAAGGTTATGTAAATGTTATAAATCTTCACCGATAAGCCATTCAGAACCAAAACTCTCATTATAAATATTGTAAAGAAAACAAATTTAGGTTTAGTTTTTTTGATGTCATGAATTTTCATGATCAAAGTATCGTTTTCTTTATCAATAATCCGACCTCGGTAAAAATTACTTTTTACTCGTAGACGAAGTGGCGATAAGCGAGCATTGATAAAATCCAGTGAATAATTGCATACCAGAACTGCCAGGGAACAACTTGAAGCAATATATCTCGCTTTCCTGACCTTATTTGCTCCTGACTATTGTTGATCCCTTAAAATATATACCCAAATAACTGATCAGCTGTTTAGAATCTTGGCTATTCTTTTTAATTTTTATGCAATTAATAATTTTGTAAATATTTGAACTTAAGTGATATATTCCTTTATTTGGGCTGTTTTGGTGTTGACAGATGACGGAGTAACTTACGGACACTTCTATAATGTTATCACTCTGAAATATCATTACTGGACATCTACCCCATCGGATAACAAAAGTGTGCACACATCGCCATTTAATGACATATTCTGTTGTTGTCCTTGCTTGTATCTTACAGCACACTTTCACCTCACAAGATCAAGTCATTGTCGAAGACAAATAGTTTCAATCCATTCTTCATACAGAGAAATACTTATTGATACTAAACTTGTTTATTTTAACTCTCAGAAGTACATCATTTAAACAAGTTTTGAATGCCAACGCTATTATTTCGGCACTGTTCGGTAAGTGTATTGGGAATTATTAGCTGGTGCTGGTTTCCATTAGAAAATAACAAAGTATGCTGGTCTCCATTAAGATATAACCTACATATGATCAGAACCATAATCCAAACACTTATTCAATAAAACTATTACAAACACGGCCAAAAAAGGAAAGAAGATAAACACAGAGACACCTGAAATAGTTCAAGACAAATAAGACCAGGTGTTCCGGAATGGTGTCTTTTGCTTCAGCGACAATGTTTCCAAAGGAGAACAATGTAAAAATCAATGGAACGAACAGGTTTTGTAACGTCCAACTATATATATCGCTTAAGGAAATATAACATAACAAAAGACCCAGGTTAGTCGCTGATACAGAGTCAGTGGTGTCATCTATTTGCAAGCAAGATGGCTATATACTATGTTTACTTGAAGAAACAACATCATAAATATATTTGAAAGATATTGTCAAAAAGAAATGCAATAACATAACACCTTTCAGTATAGTTCACACAGAATATGTGTTTGTTTTAAAAGTGAAACGCGCATGGCCATTATTTCTTCTGTTCAAAGATTTGGTGATATATAAGTAGACTTTCCTTCATTATTTAGCAAGCCTAATGATTTTCGTCTGCAGGAAATATAATTATATCTGCCAACAAGGATTACCTTAATCGATGTTTTTTCTAAAGGCGCAATAAAATGCCATATAAATCATATATACATCTTGTAGTGCTGATTAAACATTAGAATCAAATACTAGAGCTGCGTTTTGTTTTCCTTTTCGATTTCAAGCTGCGTATTGTTAAAGTAAATTAGATCGAATCCAATGTGGTAGATGTCGTTTCACCGAATATGTCTCACAGGTAATCCGTATGAAGTTCTTCTCTGATTTGACATAAACGTTAGAAGACCAAGTATGCGGAGCTAATAGTGGACTGTGCGGAAGGAGGATGCTACAGATTCCAAGCCATGTCATCCTGCAAGATGCTAGTGACACTGCCATCACGGAATATACAAGAAAGAAGGTCGGGAGTGAAATGAACGATAGAACGATGATGACGACGGTTGAGCAGCAGCAACAACAGCTGAATTTAGGTACTTAAAATTAACAATCCAGTTGATAATCATATCACTGTATTTAGGTCAGCTTATGAAAATCTTCCATAGCATAACATTCCAGTATCTATGTGCCCAGATGAACCAAAGTTATAAGGAGAGGAAAAAACAAGGATGAGTAGTTCTCATAATCAGTTGTTGCATTGTTTATTTGTAATTATTTTTTTTAGACCCAATGGACTTCCAGCATCTGGTCATCCGATCACAGACAAATCTGATGTGATCTAGATATTCGATCAAAAACAAACCGCGTATGATTTCAGTATTCGTTCACAGACGGATCACATATAATCTTGGTATTTGACCACAGACATATCACGTATCATCTGGGTATTAGAACACAGACAGATCACGTATCAACTAGGTATTAGACCACAGACAGAACACGTATCGTCCGGGTATTAGAACACAGACAGATCACGTATCATCTGGGTATTAGACCACAGACAGATCTCGTATCATCTTGGTATTCGGTCATACCATACACTAACCAGACAATCGATCGCAAACAGATCTGGTATCATCTCAGAATTCGACCACAAACAGATCACTTAATATCTAGGGATATTATTACAAATTTACGAAGCATTATCTGGACCACAAACATATCACGTGTGATCATCTTAATGACCCCAGCCGACGGTAGGTTCTACTCCTCAACAACGAGTTTTATTGGTTGAAATCAGGATCCCATGTTTTATGAATACGTTGACTGATTATCAGCCAGACGATTGTTTTGAGGTGCTCCGTTACATCTCATATTTCGTAAGTACTACGTATGTGAAAGCGATGCGCAAAAAGCACCAAAGGTTGAACAAGCTATACAACTGATCAGTAAAGTAGGTAAAGAACATGCATCACATTCAGGAATGACAATACTAGATTACGTTATGTAACACAAATCAGCCTCTTATAGATATTGTATAATGTCAGCAGCCGTAACTCTATCAAACATGACTCGTATTATTCACTTTAACCACATAAATCTTATGATGGTAATTGTTTCGAAATACTTCCGGTCTGTAAACGATCCGTAAATTACGTAGTACGTTGGCATTTGAGTTAGAAAAAAAAATCTAAAAGAAACACAGTATGAGTGGCCAATAAAATATAGAAATGATGTGAGAAAATTTGCCATCAGAAGAGCAATTTACCGAGGAGAGGCTTCAGATTGTTATTTGTTACTAGGCGAAAATCCTCTGTTTTATTCTTTATGTGATTGAAAAATGTATAAGAATTTCAATAAAATTAGATACAGTAGAGACAAATGCTTAATTAGATATATAACCAAGCTGTTTCCGTATATCTGGATGTAATAGACCAAAATTGGAGTCTGAAATGTATGCATTTCATATCTATATGTTTGTCCTTCAAATGTTCGCGTAAGATATCGATAGCCAACATAAACATTCAAAACAGAGTTTCGAGAGATGAAGGACATTGAAGATAATGTGGAAGATTTAAGGTCGTCACAGTAATATTATTGAGAAGTCTCCTGCTGTTTTCTTGCGATTTATATGGCGAATTGCGCCAAGGAAGCAGAAGACGACTACTTTTCCGTATTATATATTGAAGATATTTTTTGTGTTTCTCCTTTTTCATATTTTATCGACTTGGGGTTTAAGATTCTGTTGACAGGTAGATATTTCCTTTGACATGTTGGAATTTCTTTTGGGAGACAACTATTTCCTTTGACAAGTAAGTGTTTTCCTTGGACATGAAGATGATATTAACATAACAGGTAGTTATATTTAGAAATAATTTTGATTTTTTGTTGTTTGCTTGTGTGTAAACTGCCTTTTTTAAAAGATATTTTCAATGACGCGCGTTATTTCTTATATTTACATTTTTTGGTTTCCTCTTTGAGAATACCGCATTAAAAATTCCGGTTTCAATTGTTTGGACATTACACGCTTAGGCGAGAATACCCGACATCTGATGGAATAGCCGAACAGCTGACTCCAATTTGGCGGGAACAATTGTCATACACAAGACGTAAGTAAATATAGTTCGACAATATAGCATCATTCATTTGAATTATTTCCTATCTAAATTTACAACATTGTTTTTCCTTTTATCATTATACTTATATTTATTCAACATATTTAATTTAATAAAGGTTTATTAAATGTTAGAACTTTGAAGCAAAAAATCATTGCGCATTGCCATGTGTGCTTGCTGTCAAGTTACTGAAGGCCAATGTATTCATACGCGTAAGGTTTACCGAAGTGTAAACGTCAATTTCGTTGGTAGGTCTATATAGAGGATACATACCGGAAATGTAAATATTTGATTTTGACTTGTAGGTTTTTTCATTGACAGACAGGTATATATTTCCATTAACAGGTAGGAATTTCTTTTGGGAAGTAACAATTTCCTTTGACAGGTAAGTGTTTCCTTGGACCGGAAGATATTTCCCTTGATATGTAGGTATCTCCTTTGACAGACAGGTAGTATTTCCTTTGACAGGTACGTATTGCCTTTGATGAGTGCTTATAACCTTCGACTGTGAGGTATTTCCTTGGACAGGTAGGTAATTCCATCGATAGATCAATATTTCCTTCGACGGGTATGAGTAGTTAATTCCTTTGAAAAGCACAAAATGTCCTTTAATAGTTAGGTATTATCTTTGTTGGCTATATAAGTATCTAGATCATTACCTCTTTCCTCAATACCTAGAAAATAGATGAGTATAGATAGATGGTAATAGTATTTCTCCTTGATTGTCCTCAGCTCACAAGTATTCATATTACTAATGAACCAGACTGGATGTATTCATCCTGTACTTTAACATTTTTACTTTTATAAACTTACATACATAATAGTCGTCTTGAACATGAATATTTTTTCCAACAGCCACTTTATCAGACCATATGCCTTAAGCATTTCTTTTACTGTATACCTACCCATTCTGATGACATTGACTATCTTTCTTATATCAATTACCATCTTTCTTATTCTACAGAAAATATAACAATATCACAGTGAGATGTTAGATGTCAACCTTTATTACCGAATGGAAATAAACAGCTTGGCCTAACTGTAATGTACATAAAATAATTAACAGAAAAGTTGAACGCTCTTTCACACTTCCTCTCATTTTACTGTTTAACAACACAATACACAGCTAGGTTATTCCTCTTTGTTGGAAAGTAGTGCCAATATTGCCAATACAAGTGCTATATATAACAACAAATATTTGATGAATGAGGTATCTATTGATCCATATCTATTACTTACCAAGATAGCTAAGTGACTGAAAAATATGTTTTACCACTTGTACAATTATATCATTAGTGATTATATCATTATTCAACATCAATAAGGACAGATGCCTACAGATTTTACTGTTAATCAACTCCTGTCTATTCATAACACAATAGTACAATGGTTTCACCAGTGTAAATATTTCATATTTACTTCTTCTGGCATTAGCAAAGCATTTGAAAGGGTATAACATAGAGGACTTTTATATAAATTTCAACAAAATTCAATCAAATGGATTTGCTAATTTGGATCGTAAAATATTCAGTTGATAGGAAACTAAGGAAACTGATAATAACCCTATTGAATTGGCTCATGACCTGATTGTTGATTTATCTAATAAAGAGAGATATGAATAATACAATCATCAAGATATATATATATTATGAACCACTTAAAGTTGTAAATATTGATAAACATCTTGGCCAAACGTTTAGTGATGATGCGAATGGAATGATTATATCAATCATATAAATCAAAACGCATATACAAAAATTCATATTTCAAGAATAATGAAGCACTAACTTGATAGAAAACACTCTCACAACAATTTACATTAAATATAAACAGTAAAACTCACTAGTGTAGAACACGCTTGCTTGAATCTAAAATACATCGGATGAGTCGAATGTATTGTTCGGTCAAGATTTTTCCACTTCTTCAACTTAGTAAAAAAAAGTAGATAATTCGAACACTGTTGAGTCGAATATTGTGTTTGTGTTGAATATATGTTGTGGTCTATCACTTCTAAACCCGACCTAAATTTCCTTTTTTATTGAAACATTAAACATTTCCTGGCTTCGTTCCGTATGACCGAGTGTGATCGGCAGCCGTATCTATGTAAACTGGCACCGAACTTAATTGTTGATAGGAAATTAATCCCCGCGTTTATACAGGTACACAGGTTAAATGTAAAATATACTGTAGTCTGTTAATCGTAAATATACTGTGTACTAATTACTCTTTATGAACATGGCTGTCGGAAGAAAATAAAAGAGGGAGAGATGACAACCGCGCCGATGCAGATTAATAAAACTCATAGTTTGTCATGTATACATTAGTTTATGATTAAATAGATGTATATATACACGACATATGACCTCCCAGAGTTACTGCCTTCGTTTTCACTCTGTCGGTAATGATTTTGCGATCAGTTTGACAGCCGGGAATGATATAAAAACTGCAAGTTATTTCTAATTCTATTTTACGCTAATTGCTCTAACGATGCTGTTCGCGCACCATGTAAAGTTATGCGTCAGTGACGTTTCCGCAGCCTTCATGTTTTCCATAGCACAGCTCAGTACTTTCAACGTTATATCGATGTAAAATATTCATGAGTACATATTTCAGGAGTTTTATTAAGATATTGTTGACGGGACTTGTTACTTTTTAGGATATAAATGTGAGTACGTTATTACATTATGTGTGTATGAAAATTAATACTTAATCAAGTGTGTGCTGCAATGACAAGTGTTTCACATTACATCTTTTGTTTCCTATTCGTTCTTAAAATTATTTATTCAAATAAAAAATGTTGTCAGTGTACAAACATATATGATATTTTTATCTATTTATTACTCATTCATTAATGTTACACAATGCTATGAAACACTTATCCGGTAAACAACCAAAAATGGTCAAGCACATTGTAACTAATAACAACATGGCTATGCCGAACCTTCAGATGAGTCGAACATTTCATTTGATCCCGTCGGCTTTGACTTCTAAGCGTTTTACACATTTACTTGAACATGCTATAATGGAAAGGAAAAATTACTCATAATATTGGGGAAAAATATTGGAACCACTACAATTAGAAGCTGCTATATTAATACACGGATTTTGCAGACGTAGCTATCTGAATTCAGGCAGTAAGCAACATAGATTAGTGACGATGTCTAAAATTATAAATTGTAACAGTTATTAAGTCACATCTACATGATTTCGATAAATATTCTCTCTCAGTTAGAAGATTTGATACCACTTTCTCGAACAGTCGCATTCTTTGAAAGTTTTTTCTAAACAAAAACAAACCATGACAGATGTATTTAGTTTTACTGGTAAGCTATATATTAATATTCTATTATGTCAATTAAGAAATAATTGTATCAATTTGAATAATGATCCCAATAAAGACAATTAAGTAAATGTCACGCAATGCTATGAAACACTCATCCAGTAAACAACCAAAAACATGGTCAATCTTTCAAGCACATTGTCTCCGTTCATAGAACTAATAAAAACATGGCAATGCCGAACCTTCAGATGAGTCGAAAATTTCATTTGGTCCCGTCTGCGTTGACTTTTAAGTGTTTTACTGTAACACATTTACTTGAATACGCTATTATCGAAAGGAACAATTGCTCATTATATTCAAATTATATTATGATCATGTTCATGTGACTTCAGATTTGTCACTGTTTTCTTTATTTGTTGTAATTTTACAGATATTCAAGTCACAGTATACCAGAATGCTGTACATGAAAAGCATGACCATCTATCAATAGGTGTTATCTTTAATGACTTTGAGAGCTGAAATGAAAATAGAAATCTTCTGGCTACCCTCCAGTTCGAAAGGATTTAGACTTTTCTAAGAGCTGAATGAATTGATATTAAATGTAAGTTCATAACATGTTTCTTTATACTGTCTATAACATTTTTTCCCAAATAGTTAGTATATCCATCATTGATACTCATGATCACTGGAGGATATAATATCAAAACTAGTTGTTTATTTTGATATTTGAAGCTACACCTTCTATATAGTTGATGTATGTGTATTGTCTACAACAGACTTTTAAATCAAAATAATGCTAAATAGCAAACGTCCTAAAATACTATAACAGCATTTAAACAATAGAATCATAATTGTTTATCATGGACTGCTACTCTATCAATATTACTAACGCTCATGTTCTACATCCATAAATGGAATGACTAATGATGTAAAGTCCTGTGTACCAATGATACATGAAGAAATTTCCTTTGTAATCTACACAAGCTGAGGTCTCTCGCAAATAAATTTATAAGGATCATTGCAATGTTCATCAAACAAAGCAGGCACACCAAGTACTGCACAATCTGCACTGTGCATGTCAGGGGAATCCCCATCGAAGTTATTAAAGGATACTTTTGACCACATTTGTATATCAAATGGAGTACCATCAACCCATTTCCATTTTCCTTCCATCACAACATCCGTCAGACCAATGTAGAGATACCGTCTGTTGTTACCTGTTATACGAGAAACATAGTCATTGAGATTAAGGATTAACAATATGATAACCTCAAAACAATTAATCCTGTCCCGCGTGAAATTATATAACTATACTTCCTTAAAGCATGTCACCTTTTGGACAAAATACCGGACCTTTGACTCTATTAATACCTCAGGACTTTGTTATAGGCTTTGAGAAAAAATACTTTTAATCTATCATAATTATATCATATCATGTTATATATTTTTTATTTTCTACTAAAGAAATTTTCACAGGAACCCCAAATTAAAAGGAAATTAGGTCCTTTCAACCCTGACAAAATCTTAACAGGAGACCAATAGTCCTGTATTAGCCACATGATATTCACTTCCCTTCATCAACGTTATAATCGAAACAAAATGTGTTTAAAAGGGGTCGCTTTTTTCATCGACTTCATTATATTCATGAGGTACTTCAATTTTATATTTTTATCTTAAAGCTTCAAGTACCTTTTGCGAATGCAAAGTAATTGGGTAAATTAGAAATCACGTCAGTGTTCATTCACCAAAGCATTGAACACGTAGATAAATACGTCTCAAAAAGAATTAGAATGTTTGCGAATGAGATCATTATGTCTACTAATTTATCGATCTGCATGTCTCCATTGTCAGGCTATTTGCCAACATCTTAACTTATATCTTGAAACGTGCCATCATCTAAGTTAAAGAAAACGTAGCATGCAGATTACGAGAAACTTCGTGGACTAGACGTTCACCAACAGTGTCTACCATCTGCAATTTCAAATAATGGAAAATTCGAAAAAAACAAAAATTGAAATCGGCAAAATTTAGATTGAAGGTTAAATTTTAATTATTGTTCTACTGACGCTGTGCCTTTTTCGATCCAACCTGCTTTTTTCTTTTGTTAAGTCCCCTTTCGGTAACTATCTCCTTATGACTGAAGGGTCTAGAAGGACGGTAAACAAAATATTGTTCATATCTGATTTCGTATATTTTCTATCAACTTATTGCATACTTGTTAAATATTTGAGTGCTCCGTTAATCTTTGCTGGCGAGGTCAACACGAGTAATCTTCCATCTTCCTGTTCACATGTCCGACTGGCGTTATCCCAAATCATGTTTTTCTCTATTATCTTGATGCAAAGATTCCCGTCTTCGACGAACGTGTATCCTGATCGTTGACAATCTACAACAGCAATATCAGATTTGAGTTTACACCATCACGACATTCAATATCCTATGAAACCAATAGGTATAGATTACAGGACAATTCAAATGATTTTACTGCCTTTTATCTTTGTGTTGGATTATCAAACAGTTATAATCTATACATATATGTTACGTTCTTGACATGTACGTGCTTTGTTAGGGATTTACGTATTTTAAACATTCTCCTTATACCGGTACGAGTCTTTATTTGTTGGGTTTAGCCTTGTCATATTGGATGTTACAAACAATTCATATTTTGACCTTACTTTGGCATATTTATCATATAACAATGCTTAGTCTGTTGAACATCTATGGTCATTTAGGGACGACGTAACGTTAAAAAACAAGACGTGACGGAAAACTGACTCTGTATGAGCCAGGCAGAGGCGTTTCCATAGTAAGTCATTGCAGTCTGTGTTCATGCTTTCTGCATAGTGATGTTGATAAGGAATTACGCTCACAGTTCACCGTGTCAACTAATTGAAACGTGTTTAAATTTTCATTCATCTGTGTTCTGTTAAATCATCAGTTGGAATGATTAATTGATACCTTAGGAGTTGAATAGCACCGACCATTTAGTGGTAAGATGATATAGATAACTTACATTACTTACTTGTATCACCTTTGTACACCACACGTGGTACAGGAAACTGAGACGGTAAAGTATTGAAAGTGGCGATTCCGGTGTACACGTCACAATCATTAGTCACCTCGGAGAATTCAAACATGTAGCAAACCATTTGAAGGAGGCAAAGTAAGGCACATTCTCTTAAAGATGACGTCGATCTCGAAAAGAGAAGGTCTCCACATATTTGACTTGTGTGGTTGATCACGTGATGTGTGTAGGTTCCCGACAGAACGATTGCCATGGTCATTTCTGTAAATAGAATAATCATTCTGAACATTCTCTCCTGAAGGACGTTACTTCCGAAAGGAGCAAATTTCCACATATTTGACATGTGCGGTTGATCACATGATGTGTCCAGGTTTCCGACATAAAGATTGGCATGGTAACTCTGTGAATAACCCAGACATGTTTTTATTAATCTTTATCACACAATTCATTAAGATATCGACTTTATCTTATTGCTACAGAGAATCAACTTTACATTACGTACATAGTTGTATTAGTATTAATAAAATAATATAATCTAGAATTGTATCGATGACAGTGTTTACCTACTAAGCACCAACATACCACAATACTATTGTTTTGCATTTGTCTACATCTTTAGATTAACAAAATAATTTTGTGCAAAACTGAATTCCACTTCTGAACAATGACTTTCTATTTGTTGCAGTGAGGATCTCATGTTTTGATAATTGGGTTACCATTAAGCAGTCCTTAGACTCGACTGCGCTTGGTCATACCTCATAGGTTATACGTACAGATTGTTGTCAAGGACTTGATAATAGCAGATTACGTCCTATAACACAAACAAACCTCTCATATATATTGTATTGTGTCACCAGTCGTAATTCTATCATCTTTGTTAATAGTTAAAACCGATTTAGAATATTGTAAGAGAAATACGGAAAATGTTGAATTAGAATGATTTTTTCATCTATTGAGTTCAACCTATTTTATTCAGTAATACAAAATGATATCCATGCTTAATACTTAAAAACATTTGAGACTTTGAATAAAAAATCAAATTAACTGTGTTCCGTTACGGAATTAACGCACAGCAAATGAAACCCAACAGCTAGGTTTACAATTCAACAATTTAATAACAACAAATACATTCCACAATAAAGTGACAAATATTGCGATGGTGTACAGCGCTAGCCACTAATTAATCAAAAGTAAGAACTTATCTTGCGATGAAAGCCCTCCAAATCCAGCAGAATTCACAAAAGATTGTCCCAAAAAACAGGGTATCCAAAGAATAATCCAAGAATTGTTTCCTCGTTGGGTATAAATAAGTGCACGTCCACAAGGCACTATCACTGAATCACCGTAAAAGTCCACAATTCACAGACTGAAGTCTCACAGTAAACTCACTCAAGTCGTTTGTACTTCAAATAGGCTGCTAAGGCTCAGTTCCATCATGTTTATATACACTAAAGGTTCTTTTCTAGAAGATTCTAGACTAGCAGGTACCTAGCTTGTTTACATGTATCTCCAGAAAATTCCACAAACACACAGGTCAATCTGCCTAGCACTATCTACACATATTATGGCAAATAATTATCAACAGGTTTTTTATGTAAACAATCAATATGATGCAATGCATGTAAACACAGCACATCTGAATTTAGATTAATACACAGTACTTATACATAACAACTGTTAAAATAGTGGCACGGATCAAAACTAACTTACATATGTTCTTTTTTTGTAACTTTTTATTTTTAAAGAATTTTCATTATATGTACATCACATATGACAAAAAAACAACTACACACATGTTCCCTCACATGCACACACACACATACATTCACATGTGGGATAATAAATTCATCATCATCATCATCATCATCATCATCATCATCATCATCATCATCATCCATAAACTATGTATACACTGTTATCATCATCATCAGCTGCAGCATCAATACACAATCATCACGATATACATGTATAACCATCATCATCCTCCTTCATATCATCATCATCATCATCATCATCATCATCATCATCATCATCATCATCATCATCATCATCATCATCATTCGTTCATTCTTATACAATGTGTTCATCGTCATTCATCATCATTATACTTTCATCCTCCTCATAAGCAGCATCTATATACAGTCATCACCATATACATGTATAACCATCATCATCATCATCCATTCATATACACATCATCATCATCATCACCATCTTCATCATCATTCGTTCATTCTTATACAATGTGTTCATCGTCATTCATCATCATTATACTGCTATCATCCTCCTCCTCATAAGCAGCATCTATATACAATCATCACCATAACCATCATCATCCTCATAATCACCACCATCTCCATATATTCATCTTCATGATTACGATGTAGCATGATCATCATCATCTATTGGTGAATACATTCATCATCACCATTGTTATCCTCATCATCATTATTACCACACTTACATACATACAAAATGTACATTCATCAGCATCCACCAAAATAAAACTGCTATACACTCACACACAGGAAAAAACATACAGTTTTAAACACACACACACACAGAGAGAGAGAGAGAGAGAGAGAGAGAGAGAGAGAGAGAGAGAGAGAGAGAGAGAGAGAGAGAGAGAGAGAGAGAGAGAGATAAGGAGAGAGAGAGGAGAGAAGAGAGAGACTTGTGCCACTTGATGTAGTAAGACTATTTAAAAATGAAGTGTGTTGAAAGCCACTAAAACTAAATCTTCAGTAAAAAAAAAAAAAAAAAAAATAAAATAAATAAATAAATAAGTATATCAACAAGTACTGTCAGGGGATGGGTGTTATTTCTAGTAGCTTTCCCATTTTTTCCATCTATTGAACAATTTTGCCCTATTTTCTTTATCTTGTACAGTGTGTATATACTTTTGTATAATGTAATTATCTTTTATAATAGATTTTAACTCTTGAATAGATAAAGTGTTTTGTAAACATCTTGTTCAATAGATGTATTGCTTCATAATGAGCAAAATAAGATTGTCAGCTGTATAGTATGTATTTCTATAGTTTCTAATACCAAAAATAAAAAGTTTCTTTATTGAAAGTAAATGGAATAAAAAGAGAATCTAACAAGGTCTCAAAGTTCTCAAAAAATGATTGTACTTCCCTGCACTCCCATAATAAGTGCACTATTGTCTCCGTTTCTGTTTTACAGAAGAAGCAGTATGGACTCTCTGTCAAACCAATCTTAAATAAATATGAATTTGTGGTTAATATGTGTTGATTTGTTCTATACTGAAGCCATTGTAGCTTTGAACATTTAGTTACTCTGAACGGGGTGTTAAGTATACTTTTCCAAGTTTCGTCATCAAAATCAAACAATTCATTCCACTTTCTTTTTCCATTAGATACAGTTATATTAAAAGAAAGTGTGTTATAGAAATCTTTTGAGCCCTTACTATTCTTCAAGAAACATTCTAAGTTAGTGGGTATTAATGGGTATGATACATTTTCATCTTCTGGTTGTTTATGAGCAGAATAATTTCTTATGGAAGTTATTATGCCCTGATATGTAAGGAAATTGGTATTAATATGGTATTTTTCTATAAACTCGTTAAAAGCGTAATATGTATTCATGTGTGGTAATTTAAGTATATCATTAATCATAACAACTCCTTTCTTATACCAATCTTTATAAAACACCATCTTATCATTTACTCTTATTTTTTCATTAAACCAAAGAGGAGTTTTTAATAATGAGACAGACCTATTTGTCATTGTCTTTTCTTTCTTTTTAAGATATCCCCAAGATTTGAATACATCCTTCCAAAATTGATTTTTACACTTAACTTCAAATTCCTGTATATATCCTGATCCACAGCTAGCCAAAATACTTGTGTCAATACTTTTGCTGAGAATATATTGCCATTTACTTGGTCTAGAGTACAACCTTCTTATCCATATTAACTTCAGTGCCATAATAAAAGAATGGATATCTATCATTTTCAAACCTCCTTCTGTATAGTCTTTAATAATAATGTCCCTTTTCTATTTATCTACTTTACTGTTCCAAAGAAAGCTAAAAAGTTCATAGTTTAATTTTTTAATAAAAGATATGTCTGGGTTTGGTAAAGCAATAAAAAGATGGTTGAATTGTGATACTAGCAATGACTTAATTATATATATTTTACCAATAGGAGTAAAAACCCTTTTATTCCAGTTACTTAACAGAGATTTTAGCTTAACCAATTTCTTGTCATAGTTCATTATAATAATTTTATATAATTCTACATGGTAATCTATACCTAAAATAGTAAGTTTTTGCTTTCCCCAATGCAAGTTCCAGTCTGTACAAAATTTTTCATCACTGTATTTCCTACTACCTATCCAAATTACTTCTGTTTTACTTTTATTTATTTTCAGTCCAGATATATCTGCATTGGGAGTATCTTCTATATTTATGCCTCTTATATTATCATTATTTCTTATCTTAATTGCTAGAATTTCTGCACATAAAATGAATAAGTATGGAGAGATAGGGTCCCCTTGTCGACAGCCCCGTTTGATATTAAAAAAAAGGTGATAGATTGCCCCCCTGATTAACGGATGAGCTTGAACCATTTTGAAAAATATGAACCCAGTTCCTTATGTCGTTTCCAAAATTAAAAAATTCCAGTACTTTATCTATAAAATCCCAGTTAACAGAATCGAAGGCTTTTTCAAAATCAACATTAAGTAACATACCAGGAATTTTCTTCGGCATAGTGCATAATATCATATATAATCCTTGTATTTTCACCAAAATATCTACCTGAGATAAAACCGGACTGATCAGTATTTATAAGTTTATCTAAGACTTTACTTATTCTATTAGCTATTGAACCTGAAGCAACTTTATAGATTGTATTCAGAAGTGTAATTGGTCTCCAATTCTTCAAGTTGTCTTGGCTTATCTCCCTTGGGTAAACATGTTATAATTCCTTGTTTCTGCGTTACTGACAAATTTTTAATATCAAAAGCGAATTGAATTGACCTTACTACAAAATGACCCAGTTGTTTCAAAATTTTTTTTTTAAATTCAACTGTAAATCCATCAGACCCTGGGCTTTTATTATTTTTCATAATTTTTAGAGTATGAGATGCTTCATTTATTGTAATATTACCTTCCAAATTATTTATTTCTATATAATTCAACTTTTCTACATTACTGTTACTAAGATAGTCATTCAAGTTAATGCTATGTAATTCACAGTCTTCTGAATACAATTTTTCATAAAATTGTTTTACTTCATGTAAGATTTCCCCTTGATTTCTAATTATTTCTCCATTATCTTTTTCTATTGCTGGTATGATTTTGGTAACAAAGTTCCTGTTTTGTAAATTGAAAAAAAATCTAGTGGGATTTTCACCCTCTTCTACCCATTTTACCTTTGACCTTAAAATATTTCCTTTAAGTTTATGCTTTCTTATAGCTTCTAAATCTTTTAACTCATCTATGTTTATTACATCTTGGGCTTCAATTTCCTTTATTTTTTCCCTCAGATCTTGCTCTTGGCTATTTCTCTGTTTTTTCTTATAAGATGCATACGAAATGGTTTTTCCCCTAATTTCAAATAATAGTGTTTCTAGAAAGAGTTGATCATTTATAGAAAATTGTAAGTCTTCATTTGAAATATTATCTATATGATCAAGGTTATATACAGGTACAGCATACTGAGTTTTAACATCTAGTATATGTTTGTTTATTAATTTCAGATATTCTAAATCGTGAAGTAATGAATTGTTAAATTTCCATAGTCCTTTGCCTCTCTTAAACTCATTAAATTTTAATTTTTTCAGTGATCAGTTCGATAGCTTGGGTGAATATTGGCCTTTTCTACACACGTTAAAAGGTCTTCAGAAACTAAAAAATAATCTAGTCTTGCCTGCTTTATTTGATTTGTTCTTCTCCATGTGTATCTTTTACTGTCTGGATGTTGTTCTCTGTATATATCAATAAGCCCCAATTCATTTATTATTTCAATAACCTTTTATCTTGCCTTAGGGTTATTAACTTGTCAATAATTAAAATAATCTAACTCAGGGTTCAGAACCAAATTGAAATCACCACAAATGATAAATGAATCATTACCGAAATCAAGGATACTATCTACAATTTGATCGTAAAAGCAGGTGTATCCGAGTTTGGTCCATATATGGTAATAAGTGAAACTTTCTTATCTTCTATTATAATGTCAAGTGCTAAAAAATTTCCATCTGTACTTTTCTTTTCTTTCATTACCTTTACTTCAAAATTATTATTGAGTAGGATTGCTACCCACCTAGAATGGGAGTTAAAAGAGCTGAAATAACAGGAGTATCCCCGTTCTGTTCTAATTATATTTTCTATGTCAACAGTAAAATGTGTATCCTGTATACAATAAATGTTAAAGTTCGTACTTCTCAAATAAAATAACATCTTTACGATTATTTTTATCCCCCAGGCCCTGACAGTTAGCGGTTAGTATTCGGACTCCATAGACCATAACATATTGGATAGGTTACATTGCATATTATTACCGACACTGCTATATTTACCTGTATGATATGTGTAATCTCCTGGCACAAGGAGAAGAAAAGAATAAAGGTGAAATAAAAAACAAGTAAGTGAAGAAACAGAAAGTAGTAAAAAGACATGAGACGTGGTCAATGAGTAGCGACCACCATCCACGGATCCTCTGGTAGATTCTACCGGAAGTACAGAAGTACACCCAGCACGCGTAAAAAAAAATGTAATCCGATTCATTTTCCGGACCTACTTGTAATAAATGACTGATAATAATGTATAAAGATAGACAAATTGCCATTGGATGATAGTATATTTATCTATGGGTAGTAAACTACCTGAAGTAAAATACCTATTCCATAATATGTATATTTTTATTACTTATGTGATTATCTTAAAAAAATGTACTTTATACCGAGAAAAAAAAAAAAAAAAAAAATAGCCGACGGAAGTGAGAGTCAGTAACTTTCAATCGTATGGGGGGGAAAGCCACAGGCAATGTCTAAAAACCCCCAAGTTTTACAGAACTAATGTCAGTGAGTAAGAGTATATATCATAGTTTAGTAATCTGACGTTCATAAGACAAAAATATAGATAAAATATCCAGTTGATCAGGGGGATTTGAGGTATAATATAATTTATAATGATAGTGATATAATAAGACTACTTCATATACGTGTATACAACCATACTGCAATAATGTAAAAGGTTACAAAAGTTTACATACTACAGTGTATAGACTTTGTCAAATAGTTGACTAACCCCTGATAAGAATAGGGTAATATCCAGAAAGAAAGAGAACACATCACACGGATATAATACATGTATCAAGCGCACATTCATTCACCCAAGGAGTAATCGCATAAATTTAAAGAAACACATATTTTCACTGATCGAAAAAGGCATCAAGCCACAGTCACAATCGACCTCATTAGTTAATTCACTTCCTTGAATAACCGAAATTGGCATCGTTCTCCAGATACTTACACATGTTCTTGACGTTGCTCTAAAATTGTCTAATATATAAAAATAACGAAACTATCATAAAAATAAGAAAATAGGAATTATCCGGAAAATCAATCAGACGTCTTACATTTTACAACCTTTGACCTTTCTTACATATAAAAACAATATGGGAAATATGTGGATGTTGATTTTATTATCATGAAAAGCAGCTGATGACAATCAATAGCATGTCAAGATCGAGATCAAAAACATTTTTACGGCATTACCAATTCACACATACGTATATTGTCTACAGAATTTTAACTCAAAATAATGATAACTTAATATTAATAAATTAATCGTATTTTTTATCAAGGACTGCTACGTTAACACTAATTATTTACATCCTTGCATGTAATGACAAATGGTGTACTGTCAATACAAATACAGCATGCATCAGATATGATAAAGTCAACATATCAAATTGATCTTTAAAATGAGTTAGTTTTACTTACAAAAATACAGCCAGCAGTAGGTTCCACTTCTCAACAACGATTTTCCATTTTTTGCAGTGAGGATCTCATGTTTTAGTGATTGGGTGATCATCAAGCAGTCGATTGACTCTAATGCGTTGGGATAAAGATCATAAATTATACATACACATTGATATCGGGGACTTGATGATAGCAGACTACTTTCTGTAACACAAATTAACCTCTCATATATATTTTATTATATCAGCAGTATAAATGATCAAAGCAAGATCGAAATGTCCTGAATGGGTACATTTACTACCAGGGAAACATACCGCCGAGGCCAACAGGAAAACTAAGCATCAAACACATCGAACTTGGTATCGCGAAAAGAAATAGAATATTTTCAATCATTATACTGGGAGCAGGCATAGATATCTGTGGTATTTCCAATATTGACTTGAGGTCTTATTCATCAGAATATGAACCATGAATTGGTAGTACTCGTAAGACATCACCGTATTCCGTAGTTTCCTTTATAAAGTCCAATGATGAAGAACTTCAACATGAGAGTTATATAGGATGAAAATAATCGGTTCACATTCGGCAAAGCTTGTGCCTGTGATTGAAGATAACATATCTAAGATATTAAGATCAGGCAAGTTAAAGAATGCATAGGACGTTGATGTGGCATATATCCTGTTCCAAAAATGACAAAACATTCACACGAAGGATAGCCAAGGAGACTAAAGGAATTTTTTATTCAATCGACTACAGCACCACTTCTGGTCGGACGTCACGGTTGATATTCTTATATCATAACGTGACCGGATGTATATATATATGCAGAACCAGTGTGGAAATACATCACAATAGCAATAGTCTATCTACAGGTTTATTTACACTTTATACAACATCTACTATATTAGTCCAGATCAACACCCGAGAAACCCGTCTCTAATAGACCTCAACTTAGCATCCGGAGACAGTCACACACACGACTGTTCTCAACAGAGAAACTCTCTCGCCGTGCCCCTACCAGACATCCTCCTACCACACACATAATTAATAGGTGTACTTATGAATAGCTCTGAAGCCGTGACCGTCTCATTGACATAAGTTCAAACTCCCCGGCTAAGTCAGTAGCCATGACAGTCTGTCAGCACGGTCCCCCTCCCGGTGTCAATAAACGCTATAATATATCAAAAATCTTTCCCCCATTACATTCTATATGCCTTCCCCAAAATACATTATATACATGATTAGGAAGACACAAAACCAATCGATTACATTATTATTGCGGCGGATACTGAGAAAGCATTTTGGAAATCACTTTTTTCTAGCATCGAATAATCGAATGTTTTTTTGAAAAAAAAAAAAAAAAAAAAACATCTTTGGTATCCCTGCTAAACATTATCAAAATATCACGATAGTAGGTGTCTGACTAAGTAGAGTGATTACATGACCTACCCCCTAAAATCAGACCAAAGCAGGCAATTTGACCGCTACAGTGTAATACCTGAATGCAAATATCTATTGACCTGGAATACCGAGCAGAAGATGTTCACATCTTTGTACATATCTAATATCTTTCCAATATTTATCGACAGAAGACTGTCTTCTTATTTTCATGTCAATGTTATCATGGAAGTATTCTCTATCTGTTGTAGAAAATGAACGATACAAAGACATGCGTTTGAAGCATAGTAATGCCCAACTACACGAGGGTGAATCTTTGAGATTACAAATGGAAGACATGATATTAACGGATATATGATAATTATTACTCGTCTGATTCTACGTTTGCATTGAAATGTGTTATTGTGTGGCTTTTTGGTTTACAATCATCTGAAGCATAATTTTATACATTGTAAGGTTATGTAAATATTTTAAATCTTCACCGATAATTCATTCAGAACCAAAACTCTCATTATGAATATTGTAAAGAAAACGAATTTAGATTTAGTTTTTTTATGTCGTGAATTTTCATGATCAAAGTATCGTTTTCTTTATCAATAATCCGACCTCGGTGAAAATTACTTTTTTTTAGACGAGGAGACGATGAGCGAGCATTGATAAAATCCAGTGAATAATTGTATACCAGAACTGCCAGGGAACAACTTGAAGCAATATATCTCGCTTTCCTAACCTTATTTGCTCCTGACTGTTGTTGATCCCTTAAAATATATACCCGAATAACTGATCTGCTGTTTAGGACCTTGGCTATTCTCTTGATGCAATCCATTATTTTGTAAATATTTGAACTTAAGTGATATATTCCTTTATTTGGACTGTTTTGGTGTTGACGGATGACGGAGTCACTTACGGACACTTCTATAATGTTATCACTCTGAAATATCATTTCTGGACATCTACCCCATCGGATAACAAAAGTGTGCACACATCGCCATTTTATGACGTATTCTGTTGTTGTCCTTGCTTGTATCTGACAGCACACTTTAACCTTACAAGACCAAGTCATTGTCAAAGGCAAATAGTTTCAATCCATTCTTCATACAGAGAGATACTTATTAATACTAAACTTGTTTATTTTAACTCTAAGAAGTAAATCATTTAAACGTTTCCACAAGTTTTGAATGCCAACATTATTATTCCGGCACTGTTAGGTAAGTGTATTGGGAATTATTAGCTGGTGCTGGTTTCCATTAGAAAATAACAAAGTATGCTGGTCTCCATTAAAAACAACAGAGTACCCACATATGATCAGAACCATAATCCAAACACTAATTTAATTAAACTACTACAAACACGGCTAAAAAAGGAAAGAAGATAAACACAGAGACACCTGAAAATAGTTCAAGACAAATAAGACCAGGTGTTCCGGAATGGTGTCTTTTGATCAAGTCAATAAATACAAATGTATCTTTATGATGAGATAGTTTTACATACCAAATCAGACGCAGCAGTAGATTCTTCTTCTCAAAAATTCTTTTATCATTTGTTGCAGTCAGTGTCTCAGGTTGTAGTAATTGGGTGATCATCAAGCAGTCAATTGACTCGACTGCGTTTGGTGAAACATCATAGGTTATACATACAATTTGATATCGGGGACTTGATGATAGCAGACTGCTTCATGTAAGCCAATCTCTCATGTATATTTTATTATGTCAGCAACTGCAATTCTATTTAACATTACTCATGCTATTCCCTCAACAATACCAAATTGAACACATGGTGATATTTATTCCTCTGTAACGAATGATGACGTCGACGTTTGCATTTTGAAAAAAGATAATTATCTATGTTAAATAGAATTGCAGTTGCTGACATAATAAAATATAAGAGATTGGCTTACATAAAGCAGTCTGCTATCATCAAGTCCCCGATATCAAATTGCATGTATAACCTATGATGTTTCACTAAACGCAGTCGAGTCAATTGACTGCTTGATGATCACCCAATTACTACAACCTGAGACACTGACTGCAACAAATGATAAAAGAATTTTTGAGAAGAAGAATCTACTACTGCGTCTGATTTTGTATGTAAAACTATCTCATCATAAAGATACATTTGTATTTATTGACTTGATCAAAAGACACCATTCCGGAACACCTGGTCTTATTTGTCTTGAACTATTTTCAGGTGTCTCTGTTTATCTTCTTTCCTTTTTTAGCCGTGTTTGTAGTAGTTTAATTGAATTAGTGTTTGGATTACGGTTCTGATCATATGTGGGTACTCTGTTGTTTTTAATGGAGACCAGCATACTTTGTTATTTTCTAATGGAAACCAGCACCAGCTAATAATTCCCAATACACTTACCTAACAGTGCCGGAATAATAATGTTGGCATTCAAAACTTGTGGAAACGTTTAAATGATTTACTTCTTAGAGTTAAAATAAACAAGTTTAGTATTAATAAGTATCTCTCTGTATGAAGAATGGATTGAAACTATTTGCCTTTAACAATGATTTGGTCTTGTAAGGTTAAAGTGTGCTGTCAGATACAAGCAAGGACAACAACAGAATACGTCATAAAATGGCGATGTGTGCACACTTTTGTTATCCGATGGGGTAGATGTCCAGAAATGATATTTCAGAGTGATAACATTATAGAAGTGTCCGTAAGTGACTCCGTCATCCGTCAACACCAAAACAGTCCAAATAAAGGAATATATCACTTAAGTTCAAATATTTACAAAATAATGGATTGCATCAAGAGAATAGCCAAGGTCCTAAACAGCAGATCAGTTATTCGGGTATATATTTTAAGGGATCAACAACAGTCAGGAGCAAATAAGGTCAGGAAAGCGAGATATATTGCTTCAAGTTGTTCCCTGGCAGTTCTGGTATACAATTATTCACTGGATTTTATCAATGCTCGCTCATCGCCTCCTCGTCTAAAAAAAAGTAATTTTCACCGAGGTCGGATTATTGATAAAGAAAACGATACTTTGATCATGAAAATTCACGACATAAAAAAACTAAATCTAAATTCGTTTTCTTTACAATATTCATAATGAGAGTTTTGGTTCTGAATGAATTATCGGTGAAGATTTAAAATATTTACATAACCTTACAATGTATAAAATTATGCGTCAGATGATTGTAAACCAAAAAGCCACACAATAACACATTTCAATGCAAACGTAGAATCAGACGAGTAATAATTATCATATATCCGTTAATATCATGTCTTCCATTTGTAATCTCAAAGATTCACCCTCGTGTAGTTGGGCATTACTATGCTTCAAACGCATGTCTTTGTATCGTTCATTTTCTACAACAGATAGAGAATACTTTCATGATAACATTGACATGAAAATAAGAAGACAGTCTTCTGTCGATAAATATTGGAAAGATATTAGATATGTACAAAGATGTGAACATCTTCTGCTCGGTATTCCAGGTCAATAGATATTTGCATTCAGGTATTACACTGTAGCGGTCAAATTGCCTGCTTTGGTCTGATTTTAGGGGGTAGGTCATGTAATCACTCTACTTAGTCAGACACCTACTATCGTGATATTTTGATAATGTTTAGCAGGGATACCAAAGATGTTTTTTTTTTTCAAAAAACATTCGATTATTCGATGCTAGAAAAAAGTGATTTCCAAAATGCTTTCTCAGTATCCGCCGCAATAATAATGTAATCGATTGGTTTTGTGTCTTCCTAATCATGTATTTAATGTATTTTGGGGAAGGCATATAGAATGTAATGGGGAAAGATTTGTGATATATTTTAGCGTTTATTGACACCGGGAATGGGACCGTGCTGACAGACTGGCATGGCTACTGACTTAGCCTGGGAGTTTGAACTTGAGGCTGTCACGGCTTCAGAGCTATTCATAAGTACACCTATTAATTATGTGTGTGGTAGGAGGATGTCTGGTAGGGGCACGGCGAGAGAGTTTCTCTGTTGAGAACAGTCGTGTGTGTGACTGTTCCGGATACTAAGTTCAGGTCTATTAGCGAAGGGTTTCTCGGGTGTTGATCTGGACTAATATAGTATATGTTGTATAAAGTATCAATAAACCTGTAGATAAAACTACTGTTTTGTCATTTATGAAACGGGATATATGCCACATCAACGTCCTAAGCATTCTTTAACTTGCCTGATCTTAATATCTTAGATATGTTATCTTCAATCACAGGCACAAGCTTTGCAGAATGTGAACCGATTATTTTCATTCTATATAGCTCGGTGATGGCTTCAGCTAGTAATTACGAGCACTACCATCATATTCTGATGAATAAGTCGTCAAGTCAATATTGGAAATACCACAGATATCTATGCCTGCTCCAAGTATAATTATTGAAAATATTCTATTTCTTTTCGCGATACCAAGTTCGATGTGTTTGATGCTTAGTTTTCCTGTTGGCCTCGACGGTATGTTTCCCTGGTAGTAAATGTACCCATTCAGGACATTTCGATCTTGCTTTGATCATTCATACTGCTGATATAATAAAATATATATGAGAGGTTAATTTGTGTTACAGAAAGTAGTCTGCTATCATCAAGTCCCCGATATCAATGTGTATGTGTAATTTATGATCTTTATCCCAACGCATTAGAGTCAATCGACTGCTTGATGATCACTCAATTACTAAAACATGAGATCCTCACTGCAAAAAATGGAAAATCGTTGTTGAGAAGTGGAACCTACTGCTGGCTGTATTTTTGTAAGTAAAACTAACTCATCTGAAAGATATAATTTTATATGTTGATTTTATTATATCTGGTGCATGCTATATTTGTATTGACAGTACACCATTTGTCATTACATGCAAGGATATACATACTGTGTTGCACTCACATTCAATGATTTACTTGAAAAAAGTTTGTCCAAATATTTATTGTTGATGATTTTCCTTCTTAAAATCTCATGAAATTTCGATGCTGTAAGCCTTTTTCTTCTCTGTTGAAGCCAGAGCTCACAGTTACTTTGTTGGCGAGTGTTAACTTCGATTTCTATTGCTTTAGCTTGAGATATCATGATGTCTTCAGGAATGGGTGTGTAATTGTCTGGCAGGGTTATGGGTGGATTTTTGGGCAAAACTAATTCTCCACAATCTACACTGACTTCTTTATTTTCCATCCTGTTTTCGTAGAACATTGCCTGAAATATTATTTGAAAAATGTATGTCACTATAATAGTACATAATTTGTAGATAATATAGGACAATGAATTTAAAATCTATGAAAAAGACATGGATGGACTTATTACCAGGTATGGGCTTATTGCATGATAAATACGGTAGTTTAAATAATGGAAAATGCATTTTTACATGTGCATAAATGTACATGTGACATCACCAACTGACAAGACTGTGAAAGGTTATATTTTACATTAATTTTGTTAATTTTCTGATTTCAGGGGTAGATCCCGTGGAGGTTTCAGAACTAGTGGCAGAAAATCGCCAGCATAGACAGGATCTTGCTTCATCAGCCATAACAGCAGAAAATCAGCAAAGAAATTTTTCTAGCAGTGGAGTACAGACAGACAAACAAAGAAATCAATTTGATTTTGAGGAACTCCGGAAGAGTGAAAAACAATTAAGATATTATACTGGATTCTCAACAAAACAATTTGATGCAGTATACAAGTTTTTAGTACCAGATGGAGACTATCCAATAAACTTGCCTTCTAACAGACAGAAAGAAATAATGTGCATAACATTGGAAAATCAGCTACTGTTAGTGATCATGAAACTGAGACATGACTTTGACTATGTAGACCTTGGCTACAGATTTGGTGCTAGCAAGCAAACTGTGAGCATTCTATTGACACACTGGATCAACTACATGTTTTTAAGGTGTGGTGAAGTTTCCATTTGGCCACCAAGAGACACGATTTTTCAACACATGCCACAAAACTACCAACAGGACTTCCCAACTACTTTTGCCATTTTCGATTGTACAGAAATGAAAATTTGCAAACCCTCATCTTTGTCTGCACAATCACAAACATTTTCAGACTATAAATCAACAAATACATTAAAGAGTCTTGTAGCATGTGACCCAAGGGGATCTATCATATATGCATCAATGTTGTTTGCTGGATCCATGTCAGACAAGGAGATATTTAAACAATCTGGGTGCCAGGATATGTTGAAAGAACTTGTAAAGGAGGGATATTTGAAGGAGGGAGATGGTGTAATGGCCGACAAAGGATTCAACATCCATTCTGAAGTGGAAGAGTGTGGCTTGAAACTAAACATTCCGCCTTTTGCACGAAGTGGAGTGCAAATGACAAAGCATGATGCTTTACATACGAAGAAAATAGCAGCACATCGTGTACATGTTGAAAGAGCAATTGCTCGCATCAAACGTTTCCAAATTGTGGCCAGGCGTTTGCCACTTAGTTTATACACCAGCATCAATCAAATCTGGTATGTCTGTGCATTCCTGTCAAATTTCTTTAATCCCTGTATTCAGGACAAATAAATGTAACAACATTACCTGTGTGCTAAGTCCACTACCAATTGGAACTGCTCCAAACATTGTGTTGACTGTTTTTTTGGGTCGGGTAACAAGGTAGCTGATAGGCAAGTCTGTCCATGCTTGCTTTCAAATTGTCTATGTCTTCTCTAGTTACTGTTTTAATTCTGCAAATAAATGACCAGAATAACTGATGATGTGTATAATGAGGAATTGATGATGCTTATGTTATAATGTATATGTCTTTGTATAAATGTATGGAAAATAAAAGAGATGCAAAAGAATTAACTATTTTATTATACCTGGTATATATATTATTGATATTGATTTCATGCTTAAGATGTATGTAAAATTATGATTTTCTACCAAATATTTATTTCAGCTGCATGACTTTGTGTATTATACTTATTTACATAAAATGAAGATAACCATGATGGAATTACATACCTGCAGTCTATGACTTTGTTTTGTAGTGGTTTCTGCTTTCTGTCTGATTTGGGTTGTATCACAGTAATGTGGGGAACAGACCTCGGTGTGATTTTTGGACCTCTGGGGATACTCCACTGCTGAGGGAGACTTGTGCTTGACAACTCACTAGGAATATCAGATAATCCCATCAATTGCCAATTTTGAAGTGCCTGGATTAGTCCAACGATATGGGAACAGCAACCACTAGCTCTGAAATTTATCAATTTAGTCCAAATTTGAAATACACATGCAAATTGGTTATAACATATTATTGCTTACAAGTACAAAAAGTAGGCACTAAAACTAAATATTAGGGGGACAAACACACAGGTCAATCCTGTCTATAAAAATGACAGAGCAACAATGCCTTTTATAGTTAAGTGTACCTTATACAGAGGTCAATTTATATAGTAAGTTGAACTGAATGGATTTGTGGAGTCTTTCTAGACAAATATCCTTTACATACAGTTATTCTTAATACCAATGGTGATTTTATGTCAGCGCACTTTCATAAATGAGTGAATAAAATGCTAAAAACCACAACTGTAAATGCTGTAGGCTTATAAACATGAACGTTTTTATTTTGATTCAGTTCATTTTTTTAAGATTTCCATTTAAGAAAAGTGTCATTGATCAATTGATCAATAAAAAACTTTTTGAACATTGTGATGGGAACCTGGAAGAGAGAGAGAGAGAGGAGGGGGGGGGGGGGGGGGGGGGGGTAGTAAATAATTGTTTGTTGAAATATAAATCAAAATATGACGTGCGACTATACTTTTGGCCAGTGACTTTAAATAACAATACTGTGTAGACCATTCACACCTGATCGACTTTAGTCTAGTATACACTGTTATATAACTTGACACTGACAGAAGTACGCACTTCAAAGGAAACATGCGCGTACCCTCGCGACTAGCCTACAGGTGGTCGACGAGGATAATTTACCTGTGTTTTAGACGCTACGAAAAGGTGGCAAATTAATACGAATCCTCAGTTGTAGGTAGATATGTGGAGATCACTGACAGTACATTAGACCTACAATATATTAATATAAATGTAATCACACATCGCCGATATCGGGCCTTGGTCAACACAAATAATTGTAAAATCAATCTATTATCGTGCATAAATATTTTGAAATAAATATTAATACAATACCCTGCAACACATGTACAATCCGACAATGTTATCCTCCCAGGTATAATATCCAAATGCAGTAGGTGCGGCTGGTCATTTTTCTTCTGACTCCTGAAGCATCTCGCGGAGACTTGAAGTTCGTCAAGATTTCTGTTTTTCGCGATGCTTCTCTCTCTAAATATCCCTCTGCGAAATATTTGTATCCCTGCTGTTTGGACTTTAAGCTTATCGTTACTTCCTTTAGGTAATTTAGCGAAAAATCATGCGGTAAATCCTGCAAGGTTGCTACGTGCGTCTTCTCAGCATCCGCCATCTTGTCTCAGTGACTGGATTGCTTGACGGACGTTTCAACAGTAGTCATGGCCATAGAAAGTGGGTGGAGCTACGGAGCGATTGGCGATGGGTCAATTGCATGCATTTGACCAGGAAGACACTTTTTTTCTTTTTTTAAATGTAAAAGTAAACATATACACAGGTAAAGGGCAAATAGTTTTCAGGGAAGACAATATAAAATTAGCTTCAGATTGGTGTTAGGGAGGAGAGTGTTACATGTACTAGGTCAAGTGACTTCAGTATTAGGGAGGAGAGTGTTACATGTACTAGGTCAAGTGACTTCAGTATTAGGGAGGAGAGTGTTACATGAACTAGGTCAAGTGACTTCAGTATTAGGGAGGAGAGTGTTACATGAACTAGGTCAAGTGACCTCAGTATTAGGGAGGAGAGTGTTACATGAACTAGGTCAAGTGACCTCAGTATTAGGGAGGAGAGTGTTACATGTACTAGGTCAAGTGACCTCAGTATTAGGGAGGAGAGTGTTACATGAACTAGGTCAAGTGACCTCAGTATTAGGGAGGAGAGTGTTACATGAACTAGGTCAAGTGACCTCAGTATTAGGGAGGAGAGTGTTACATGAACTAGGTCAAGTGACCTCAGTATTAGGGAGGAGAGTGTTACATGAACTAGGTCAAGTGACTTCAGTATTAGGGAGGAGAGTGTTACATGAACTAGGTCAAGTGACCTCAGTATTAGGGAGGAGAGTGTTACATGAACTAGGTCAAGTGACCTCAGTATTAGGGAGGAGAGTGTTACATGAACTAGGTCAAGTGACCTCAGTGTTAGGAAGGAGAGTGTTACATGTCCTAGGTCATGTGACCTCAGTATTAGGAAGGAGATTACTACATGTACTAGGTCACGTGACTTCTGTTTTAGGGAGGAGATTATTACATGTACTTGGCCATGTAACCTCAGTTTTAGGGAGATTAACAAATGTACTGGGTCATGTGGTCTCAGTTTTAAAGAAGATATAAAAAATATCTAGTCATAACCTTCAAAATCAAGGGTATCAGGGTGTTTCAGGTAGCAGTACACAGTTTCGCAGTGTGGCCATGTGTGATAATTTTGTTCATTAGATTACCCTATTAAAAAGGTTTTCATTAAAATTTTAAAAATAAATCCATGCTAAAATTTGTCTTATCATGTTGGAGTAGACAATGTGGAGTTTCATTTTACTCAGAATAATAATTTAGCTTCGTGTTGGAGATTACTGTTTGGGCAGTCTCGCATCTGTGTCTATTCACCAAAATCTAGCTTTACAGAAAGTCAGACTTTCATAGTGTTTAGATGTGGTCATGTTATGAAGGATTTCCGAGTTGGACTTTACTAAAATTTAAGTAGTTGATTACCATGACAGTGTTAGTGATGTTAAGACAGGTGTTCAAAAATAAATTTCTTCTATAAACCCCTCGGGTATTCTCTTCTGCTATTTCAAAACTGTTAAATGGTCTCCAGGGTTTCGCTGTAGCTTACCTGGATGATGTCTTAATTTTCTCCAAATCAGAGGAAGATCATCTCTCACATATCAAACAAGTTTTCTCCCGGCTTTAGAAACATAGCCTAAAGTTGAAACTGGTAAATGTTCTTCCTTCAGAAATGGACAAAAAGATAGAACATATCACAGATACGATGGAGGAGAAGTTTGCTAGACTAAAGGAGGATATTCGGAGGGAGAATCGTGAACTGTTGGATAAGTATGAAGGGAGAATATTTCAACTCGAGAAAGAAAATGAGGAACTCCGACAGACTGTTGGAAACCTAGATGTGGCAGAGGAGGGTAGTTGATGGAAACACAACCCTAACCTCTAAAGTTCTCTGTCAATCGTTTATTGTCGTATTTATTAACGTTGAAAGTCGAAACCCTGTAACGAAATAATATCACGCTACAGGACCTAATACATGACAGTTACAACCTTTACACATAAAACACAATTGCCGCTGATTCAAGGGAGACAACTCTTATAGACATAATACTCACTGATGATCATAATTTATACGTTCAATTAATTACAATTAAATTGTTACATTTAACTCTACACATACCGATAGCCTTAGCAGTACAAAATATCCTATTTGATAAATTATCCTTCGTCAAATACATTTTGCACAGAGTCAAATCAAAATAATCAAATAAATTAAAATAGCTACGAAATGTTATACAACATACAATATCATACCTGTGTATTGGCAAAGGGCCCTAAACAACTTGTCAGCGAGCTTGTATCATACAACTTCTGGCAATAATCTGTAATCTGTAAGTTTCCAAAATACAAATTTACTAATAATTCAAAATCAAGATAATTCCGAAATTCAAAATCTCAAACTTTTTAGAATTTCCAAATAGATGTATAATGTATATTATATATATCTGTACAATAAGATACCAATATATCAAAAAATGATTCAAAAGACTTATATTAGTCAGGCACGTCCGTCAGCTATGAGTCCACAAACGGTACAGACAAAATCTGCACGAGACACAAAGAAAATCCCGCCAAACTGACCACTAAAATCAGCCAATCAGAATACTTGCACAACCTGACGTAAATGACCAAACAACAACACACCTTGGGATACTAACGTCACAAAACATACATGATGAGCACAAGTACAAAACATAACAAGAACGTAACACCACAATATGGAACATGACACGCGGGCACGGTTTTTCGGCGAATTTGTAAATTGTAATTTAAAAGATAATTCCACCCTTCTACATAGAAACTATGTGCATGGAACTTCAGGATGCAAATAAGGAAGCTAACAGTAGATACAACAACCTTGAACAACAGGGGCGGAAAAAATCGGTTCGTATCTTCGATTTGGATGATCCGACAGAGAAAGAGACAGTTGAGGAGTGCAAGGAAAAAGTGACCAGTATTGTTAACTCGAAGCTTAAGTTGGCACTCAGCGGTGATGACATAGATATCGCTCACAGATTGGGGAAGTTCGCCAGCGGCAAGAATAGAGGCATCATTGTCAAGTTCGCCGAACAAAGAAACATGAGATTCTGAGGAACAGACGACTTCTGAAGGGTACTGGAATCGCTATCTTCGATTATCTCACTCAAAGAAACCAGGGTCGACTCAGAGAGGCCTACAGCCTGGAATGTGTTAGAGATACTTACAGTGTGGACGGGAAACTTTAGATTATTCTAAATGATGGTAGAAAACGCAGACTGTTTGATGACACTCCTTTAAACGGTGACTATCTGATGAGAGATGGAAAAATATAAGCTTCGAACTTTTTTTTTACACTGGACATATTATAAACTGTATGTGTCGGTAATGGACTCTCCGGGGGTATAACCTGGTTACCGAGTTACATATTGTATGTTTCTATTTTTTCCTCATTAATATGTGTTCAAATACGTGTGATTTGTGCGGATTTTATTATGATTCCATTTCACGGGATGTAAGTCGAATGGAAGGTTACGCCAGATTTCTCTGTATCAAGGTAAGCTTCTTATCACTTTGCAGGTCTAATTTTTTATATATGCAGATCGATTTCTAGGATATTCTTTACTGTACTATCAGTTATTAAGTTCAGTCAACTTATTGAACATTCTATCTTGATAAGATTCTTTTTCCAATTTTGCATATATTTATTTATACATGTATACACAGTACCTCTGTCCGTGTTTTTTTTTTTTATCCGGAATTACTGTCCTGATTCTGCTTTGTGCTTCCTGTTACCTTGTGTGCTTCAAGATATAAAATATCTCAGTACTATAAATTCTCTTATTCATGAAATCAAAATGCAGTACTGTTTACCCGTTTATAACTATGATAATCTTTTGGAAGTATGGGACGCTGACTTACAATTTACTGTTAATGACCAGTTATTTCTGGATGTTATTTTAGTGGAAATAAGGGGGAAAACGATAGCATATTCGAGTCATGTTAAGAAGCAGCAAAATCTCAGGGAAGAAAACCTTAAGAAAACTATAAAAGAATTAGAAATTAGGGATAATGTTGATTTAAATGACATAGAAGATAGGAAAAAAGAACTTGAAGCAATGAGATTACATAATATAAGGGGTAATATTATTAGATCAAGGGCAAAATGGCTAGAAGAAGGAGAGAAGCCCACAAAATATTTTTTAGGTTTAGAAAATAGAAATTTCATCTTCAAAATTATTCCTAAGTTACAAAAACCAAATAACGAGATAATCTCGGATCAGGAAGAAATTTTAAACAATGTTAAAGATTTTTATGAAAAGTTATATGATGACTTCGATGATATAGAAGATGTTAATTTGAATGATTTTTTTTTATCTCATTGTCATGTTCCCAAATTGAATGTTATTGAGTCTGATAAGTTAGAAGGTATTATTAAGTTACAGAAAGCTGGAAAAACTTAAAGACGGATTTTCTACAGAATCTTTTAAATGTTTTTTGGAAACAGCTTGGTACTTACACAAAAACAAGGTATTATTACATGCATTCCAAAGAGTGACAAGCCAAGACACTTTATTCAAAATTGGCGACCAATATCTCTCTTAAATATTGTTTACAAAATTGCTTCTAGAGTTATTGCGGGTAGGTTAAAACTGTTCTAGGAAACTTATAGATCATGATCAAACTGGATTTTTAGAAGAACGTTACATTGGTGAAAACACTAGGCTCATATATGATATCATGAATTATACAGAAGATAATAACATTCCTGGAATGCTCCTCATGGTTGACTTTTAAAAAGCTTTTGACCCTGTTTCATGGAAATTTATAGACAAAACTATTTCTTCTTTTGGCTTTGGGAACAGCATTGAAAAATGGATAAGAACACTGCATAGTAATACTAATTCAGCTATAATTCAGGGTGGAAATCTCTCTTCTTTCTTCAGGATGAAGCGCGGCTGTCGTCAAGGGGACCCGGTCACCCCATATGTTTTTACCTTGTGTACAGAAATATTATCAGTCAGGTTAAGAAACAATAATAACATAACAGGTATGAATGTCAATAACGATCAAACCATTCTCTCTCAATATGCAGACAACACCTCACTCATTCTTGACGGGTCAGATTTTATTGGTACTCTCAGACATACAAAGAGGTCAGATTACAAAAGAAAAAAAAACATTCTTGGCATGGCGGTAAACAATTACATACATACTATTATTTTAGCTACGTACATTCAATAGATTATCAAGCTTTTCAAGAAATTTACTAGATGTGATAAAACTTTAACATTACATACAGAAAAAAGTCCATGCATTTTTGTAATATTAGGATAAGTAGAATAGTAACGTGGGATAAATTTATCTCTAATTCTACGAACTGATTCATGATCGCATCTAAAAAGATAGTGGTATTCATCGCCAATTTCATTTGAGCAAAGATTACAAATTCTGTTCGCCCATGGTATTCCAATCCATCTTCCTGTTTCTACAGGTAAATGCATATTTGAAGTTCTGAATTTAACGATAATTTGTCTTTCTTTAGGTTTAAGTTTCAAAAGATATTTTTCTAATTCAAAATTACTTTTCATTATACAATAGGTATTTCCTCGAGAGGAATTAATTACATCCCTGAACCATTTTTATATGAACTGGTCTTGTAATCTTTGCTTAACGACAAGTTTCAAATAATTTATATTAAATGTACATATTTTTTGGTAGTCCCAGATAAAGTTTAAACCAGTTTCTACAAATATATTTTGAACATTTTTCAACAATTTGAAATCCATATTGCCACTAATTTGTAGATTGTACATTAAGTTATACATGATACTTGACAAGTTATTACTGGTAATTAATTTATACCAAAACATAATTACTCTGCTTTTAGCTTCGTTAAGTAAAGGGAATCTCCCCATTTCACCATAAATTATAAAATTTGGTGTAATTTTTCTAATACCTAAATGTTTGCAGAATTGTAAATGAAGTTTTTCAATGGCACTTAAATTTTCAAAATCCCAAATTTCTATTGAATATAAAAGTATAGGCAACACAAGTCAGTCAAAAATCTCAACTGAAGGTTTACTGGAAGCTGAATATTTCTTTTTTTCTTACAAACAGCAAACATTGTTTTTTAGACTGTTCAATTAATTTAGAGTTAGCTTTAAAGTAACTTCCGTTGTAATTAATTAAAACACCCAAATGAGGAAATTCATCAAGAATTTCTATTTCTTCACTACACAATGTAAAATGGAAGGCTGTACGATCTTTTCTCTTTGCAAACAATTTTGTTTTTGTTAGTATGAACATTAAGCTTCCAGGTATTACAATATACTTCAAAAGTATTAAGAGCAGATTGAAGTTCTTCCGCTGTTTCAGACATAATAATGGTGTCGTCTGCATACAGAAGAATAAACAATTTTAAATACATTTCTGTATTTTCACTCAAAGTTTCTATTATTTGAAGACAATTAACATTATTTTCTGCAAGAAAATCTTCCAGATCATTGAGATAAATTGAAAATAAAAACGGTGATAAATTTTCTCCTTGTTTTACGCAGGTATTACAATTGGACATTTCTGACAATTCATTTCCATTTTTGACACAAGATTTAGTATTTGCATACAAATTAAATATTACTTTGAACATCTTCCCGGTTATATATTTCTCTTTTGAACTTTTCTCCATAGACCAAGTCTCCAAACTGAATCAACAGCTTTTCTGAAATCTATAAATGAACAGAATAATTTCTTTCCTAGAGAAAAATAAATAGAAGTCAATGCATGTAGAATAAAAATGTTGTCAGTGGTGGAATGATTTTTCCTGAAGCCAGCCTGGGAGCAGGTAATTAGATTAATTTCATCAGCCAACTTGTTTAGTCTGTTATTAATTATTGATGTAAAAACTTTTCTTAGACATGAAACAAGACTTATAGCTCTGTAATTGTCTAATTCAGATGGATCTCCTTTACGTTTATAGATGGGTTTAATAACCCCAATCTTCCAAGAGTCGGGAATACAACCAGTATTAAATATAATATTAAACAATACAAAGGTTTAAACAGTTCAACAGTAGATTTTAAATATTCATTCAAAATTCCGTCAAAACCTGAAGCTTTATTACACTTCAAACTTACAATGGATTCTCTAATTTCACATTCAGTAATATTTCCATTCAACAGATGATCAAATCTACTATCCCCACCTATAACCACATCGTCAAACGTCAGAGTTACCTCCCTTATTCAACTCTTTAAAGTAGTTATATAATTCATTAATGTATTTGTCTAGCTTCTGTTCCTTACAGGGACCACCAATTTCATTCAAAATATAAAGGTTTTCGGCTCTAGGTTCGAAACTTTTCTTAGTTCCGTTTCCATTTTCTCTTGGTGAATTCTATATGACTTGTTTAAAGTTTTCCTATACTCTGTACCGGTATTTTTAAGACTAATTTTATTTGCGAAAGTTTTATCGACGTTATACTGACGTTTAGCTTTATGAAAGTCTATTCTTTTACTATGGCACTCACGTGTGAACCAAAGCTTATTGGCGTTTCTTCTTTTGTATGTTTTACTATATGTTATCTTTTCACCAAATACGCACTTTGCCAAAGTTTTGAATATATTACTTATAGAACGTACTGTATCATTTATTTCAACATCTACTAGATTGCACGGTTTTTGAGATGAAACATCTATTTTTTCAACAATTTCTTTCAGCATACCATTGCCATCTTAGTTACCTTGTCAGTTTTCCATTTAATAAAGTCATTTGTCAAGAAATCGTGACACTTATCATGGATCTTATGACGAATTTCCATTCTGTTCATTTGAAATTCTAATCTACAATGCACATCCGAAAATAAAGGATTAAAATCAACGATTTCAAAATTATCAACAAATTGAAACAGATCTGATGACAATAAAAGATAGTCAATTACACTAGTAGCATTACATGTTGTTTTTCCAATTAGTTTATCTACATTGTTTTCTTTACAAAAATCAAGCAGTTTATAACCGAAATTATTAGGTCTTGATTTACATGGGCTAGCCCGTTTTAACGGTACGTGCAATTCGGTCAATTTTTGGACATCAAAAAAGTACTTATACAGCTCATCATTCATATTTACATCTAAAACTTCAATAAGTGTATCATCAGGTTGAACAAAGTCATCTTTACATTGGGTTGTGGCATTAAAATCGCCTACAAGTACAAGATTACTATTATTTACAGATATTTCATTCAGGTCATTCTCCATTTCTTCAAAACAATCAACCGACGAATATTTTGAATTTTCTGGAGGAATGTATATGCAACCAAATAACACATCACAATCCTGATTTGTAATGTTTTTTGATAATGTCATTCATTGGACAAAGTCTGAAGGAGTGCTGCAAAATTGTAACATAGGTTTCAATTCGTCTTTGTAAATTATAATTATACCACCTGATTTCCTTTTCACTTCTTTTGTTCTGTTTTTGCAGAAATTTGAATATCCATTTGGTAACTGTATTATATCAAGGTCCTCAATTTTGCTTTCAACAAAAACTAATATGTCATACGACTTAATCATATCTGTAAATTCAGGTAAGTTAAGTTTTGATTTGATACCACATACACTTAGAAATGTAAATCTAAGCGATTCTGAACAGTTATTATGTACAGTGTCACTGGATAGGTCTTCCGTTAGACCTCTTGTGTCGTCTCCCTTCATATGGAATTCAGAGCGCCCATTGGGTTGCCATCTCCTGTCGGAACCGGGATCGGAACCGGATGCAAATCTAGCTGGACGCTGCGAATCATGGGCCTCAAATGCCTTGGAAGTACCATGTTCCCGCGGGGGAAGGTTATACAGCCTTCCATCAATAAACAGCTTATCTCCTTTAAGTCGAGCGTCCTGATTACGCTCCCTAGCCTGTCGGTATACTGGGTACAGGGCGCGTCGTCTATCATATACCTCTGGGGGGTATTGTTCGTTGACAGAGTAGGGTTTGTTGCGGAGGCGTGGCGCGGCTTTCAGAACGATATCACGATCCTTCTGCTTTACAAATTTAGCCTCCATCGACCTAGGTTTTCCGTCCGTACGCTTTCTGAGCCTGTGGACAACATGGAATTCTTTATCCGACTCGACACCCATCTCTGACTTTATAAAGTTTTTCAGAACGTCCTCTGTACTTTCGTTTGTATCAACTTTGGGAATTTCCGAGAAAAGTAAATTGTCTTTCATTGATCTGGTTTGTAGCTCTAGATTTTTTTCCCTTTGTAGCGTACATTCCTTTCAAGCCCAATCCTTTTCTTTTTCTAATTTACTAATTCTTTCTTCCAAGATAGTATGATCAAAATCTGCCCCTTCAAGTTTCTCACTGTAGATTTTCAGCTCACGTTTTACCTCGGTCAAAGAACTTTCCATACTAACAAACTTGTCCTCCATTGTTTTCAGTCGATTCATTATCAAATCTAGAGTATCGAGTTTTGAAAGTCTGTTAAAAATATCATGCAGAACATTGTCGATGTTATTCTGGTACCCCGTGGTGGGTATATGAGTGGAAGAATGAGTGGCTTTAGGTAGAGTACTCGGTTGATGAGACCCAGGGGGTGGGGGTGTAAAGTATACAGGGCTAGACGCCATGTTGATTGGAGGAGAGCCAAACAGTTCCCTATGAGCTCCGGATATAATGTCAATTGTATTTACAGGTGTCAATCAAATCAAATCAATCTTAGAACTAAATCGTTTTGCCCACATATCAAGATTAAAAATCAACACAAACAAAATTCAGGTTATATGGATAGGGAACAAAAAATATAGCAATGACACTTTTTTTACCTGAATTAGGCTTACAGTGGGGTAGGGACAAATTTACTCTCTTGGGGTTGGAGTTTAGTGTTAATTTACATGAAATTCCAAAATTAAATTTTGACAAAAAACTAATAAAGCGAAACACTTTAATCAAGTCCTGGAGTAGAAGAAGGCTAACTCCTATTGGTAAAATTCATGTAATTAAATCATTATTAATATCACAATTTAATCACCTGTTTATAACATTACCTTACCTAACCCAAGCATTTCATTTCTTAATAAGTTAAAAACAATCCTGTATAATTTTCTATGGAAGGGTAAAGCAGACAAAGTGAAAAGAAATGTTATAACTAAAGAATACTTTGAGGGGGGTTTGAAAATGGTAAATATTCATTCTTTTATAGATGCTCTAAAATTAGGATGGATGAAGAGATTTTTTTTAAGTTCACAATTTAGAAAGTGGCAAGTTATACTTAAGAATTTCTTTAATGTTGACTATATTATAAATTGTGGAACTGATTATGTACATATGTGTAAAAGATCGTGCGAAAAATTATTTTGGTATGATGACTTAAAAGCATTGAAAAGACTATTGAACTCTGATTTTCTAAAGGGCAGACAACTCTCTTTGTTGAAAACACCTGTTTGGTATAATCCTAATATAACTAATGGTGGAAAGTCTACCTTTTACCATAATTGGTTCGTTAATTATGGTGCTTTGACCCCAGTTCATTTCCGCATGCTTCATAATACCACGTGCTACACCGGGTTGAACGTCTGCAAAGAAGCATCTCATTCTCCTACATGTATGGAAAATACACTGCCACAACTGTGGTTCGATCATTCAGTCTCTAACTGGATGCTCCACGACTTGACTAAATGTAAATTTTCACTAGCTGATGGTAGTAAGATGACCGGTACTCTCAACTTCTAAACCTCTGCTAACTTGCATATATGTAAAAGCAATTAAATTTTGTAAACCAAGTATTTTCACATATTTTCCCTTACAACTTTATTTTCATGCATATTTACAATGCATGTGAACAAACCGGAAGTGGAAATGTGGACAGATATCTAGTCAGTAGCTAGAGTCTACGTTCCTACCAAACTACTGTATTCCTACAGCAGGGTAGGACCGCCTAGTGCAGGATTACCAACAGATTAAAGAAACAACACTGGTACTAGCGTCCACTTGTGTATTCATAAATCCAAATGTCATCATATACACTGTACAGGAGTTTCATGTCCAGTCTCTCATTCAGACTTACCCTTACGTCAGACCCGGTCTCCGATCTTACCCTCTTACTTTTAAAATACCCTCGATCATTTCGTGAGGAATGAAAATAGTAATAATAATAATGATAATAAACACACACACAAAAGTAACGATTACCCCATCTCCCAAGATTGCTTCAGACCATATATGGGCGATATCCCGATTCATTCCAATATGAGGGGAAGAATATTAAAATTTCGTCAGAGGGCCGCGACTCCCTATTTATACAAAACTTGTTTCTCTCCCCAAAGGGATGCTCCTGACCAACTTTGGTTGAATTCCTAAGAATAGTAGCATGTTTCAAGGTAACATGTTTATGATCACTGGCACTTAATGTCAGGTGAGCAAAACTAGTCACAAATTGGAAAGATCCTATATTCATCTCATAATCTTTTTTTTGGTTGACCTCAGGGTTACACGCATATTGTATGCGAGATATGATATTTACTACCGGGAGCGTATTGATTGGTCTGCAAGAAAAATATTCTGATGATAGCAGAAAACAACAAGAAAATACTAACATGTTAACATAATCATAATCTAAACTCAAATTCAGTAAAAGTTTAGAATACTTTGAACAAAAGAAATATTTATACGGTGACTCCTGAAAAAAGTACAAGGAGAGTAAGACCAGGTGTTCGTCCTTCTTTTTATCCCAATCCTTTTGTTTATGAAATGAACTAGATACTACTTATAGATTTGTATCTTCCTTGGTAGATCTACTTTCTTTTACGCCAGATTTAAAGAAATTGTAGGTGATTTGTTTTTGGTAACAGGAAATCAATACATTACATCCCAAGTTGTGTCACCTAAATATTTCTCTCTGATATTTTATATTCCGTGTTTATAACGAAAAAGAACGAATATTTATGCGATAACCAGGTTTCTTTGATTGCCTCGGTTTGCATTTTCACAGTCTATATGTAAACATTGATATCGAGTTATCTCCCTTATGACACGAAAATCTGCCACTGGGCACAAACATTATGCTTTTCAGAAATGTTCCTTATTTTAATAAACCATCAAAAGATTCTACTTACTTTGCGTTAATGAATCAGTATTTCTTGTTGTCTTGAGAACAGTGTAAGCACAGTTATAGTTATTTCCTGATCTTTACTTCCTTTTGCCAAAGGTCATTATCTGTACCGTTGTTTTTGGAAAGGGCGTTGACACTATCATTAAAAAAAGTTCGATACCCAATCCTATTGGTTTTCAGTGTGGCATTTTAATATGATTAAGTTTATATAATTTATTTATCAATGGATTACAATCGTTCACCAGAATGGGGTTAACCCGGTATACATTTTGTTAATACCAGCCATCCATCACTCCAGTCTATGAAGTGGTGTGTATTATGAAAACGGGTGCTTGGGAATGTTGAATGCAGGGATATTGTATTTACTAGTAACCGATAGGAAAAACGTAAACATGGGATAACAACCATCTATCTAATACACAGGGGAACCATGTAGAAATATGGTACAAGTTTGTACACACTTATTGATTTTCTATCCCCTGCAGAGAGGGGTTAGAATTTATCTTACTGTATGTGATAAAAGTCCTCCTGTTTGCCGAGGGTTGCGTCCCGTTAGTGCTGGGAGAAAGTATCCTGGTGGTTGAGGAACGGTTATGTGGTTTGCGCTTTATTCTCGAGCAATCTCGCAAGTGTTGGTGTTGATGTTTACATTCCAAATCCACTGCGATGCTTTGGTTGCCAAACCCAGTTCCCCACAGAAATATACCATTAAATACAGACCGACAGGCAGCTGCTGTTAGTGTTACGCTCCATAGAACAGCATCTCTCCTCCAAACTCTGATTTTGCGGACAACCAACTAGACGAACTTCTATCGCAACTGCTTCCATCATTCATACTTTTGGGTGACTAAAATGGTCATAACAACCTTTGGGGTTCACCCGACACTAATGACAGAGGAACAAAAAATGAAAAATCTATATTGGAAAATAACATTTGTCTTTACAATAATAAATCTTCAACTTATTGGCATCCCTCTTCCGGAACATTCTCGCACCTTGATTTGACTTTATGTCATCCATCGTTGTTACTCGATTTCGAATGGACGGTGCATGGCGATCTCCGTGGAAGCGAACACTTTCCAAAATTTCTAAAGAATTGTGGATCCACAGAGAGCGATCATGTACCCCATTGGAAATTTATTTATTTTTTTTTTTTAATTTTTTATTTATCGAAAAACACATGAGGAATAAATAGATTCATACATACTATCAGTCTATAACTCCCACCGTCACACACTTACAGAGTATAGTCATGCATCATTTTCACCACTAAACACATAGCATTTTGAGTTGCACACTATATCTTAACTATCATAGACACTAAGTAACACAATCACGCTAAATATATATTTATAACTTGCAGCCATACTAGCACTCCAGCATTGTTACATATACAAACAACATCAGCATCTGACATCAACGTCATCATATACAATCATCATCCTCGTCACACATTAGCATCATCACATACCATCAGCATCATTATGGTCACCTATCAACATTAGCATCATCACACTTCAGCAGCATTACACTTCCGCATTATCACATACCAAAATCAGCATCGTCACACCTCAACATCATCATATATACCAACATCAGCAGGATCACACAGCAGCATCACACATCCTCATTATCAGATTCTTCACACACTTTAACAACAAACCTCCATGCATAAGGATGCTGCAGATTCTTAGACACAGTCAACATCATTATCTTCATCATCAAGCATACATACATACATAAACATGCTAAGGTCAGTAATTTCTCCATAAACTAGTATGGACTCATAACAAGTGAGCTGTCACTGTATCACTGTAAGATAAATGTTCCTAGATATAATGAAATAGACAAATACAAAACGAAACATGTGATGATTTTTTTTATTTATTAGATAGAAAGAGGGAAGAACAAAGAGGGGGGAAAGAGAGATGGACTGGTTAAGACACACTTTGTATATGAATAGGGTAAAACTCTTTTTAACTATACCTGATAAAAATTACAAGTATTTTAATTATATCAAATACTGCCAAGACCAAGGGGGAGGAAAAATGAAAAAGCATGTGTTCACAAAATTATGGGGAAAAATAGATTAATAAAATTATGATAGGTTCAAAGAAGTATTAATTTATTCCATTTTCTCCATTCTTCATTGAATTTTTCTAAATAAGAATCTCCCTTAGCCGTGGCAATATACTTCTTAACCTTATAATGATCCTTAATGGTATTAATCAGTGCATGTACGTCAAGAGAGTTCTTAAAGCATCTTGAATTGTATATGTACTGTTTAATGATAATATTAATTTCATTATCAATTTTGCTGTACAAATTTTTAAGTGGCCAGAAACCAAAGAAAAAGGACTGCTTGTTGACAGAAAAAGGGATAAGCAATGCTTCTAAAAGAATTTCTAAACTTTGTAAAAAATTCTGGACTTTTTCACAATCCCACAATATATGTGTTAAAGTTTCAATCTCAGACAAACAAAAAGTACAGAGTGGACTATCTACTTTCTTCACCACATACAGAAATGAGTTTGTAGTCAAAGTGTAATGTAAGACTCTGTACTGAAACCAATGAAGCTTAGAATTATTAGTAATTTTAAAAAGTAAAGAAAAAGATATTTGCCCAAGTGGATTCCTCAAAGTTAATCTGTTCAGCCCATTTCTTTCTACCTGTAGGAATTTCATTATTTTTTATAAAACATCTATAAATATCATTTGTCCCTTTTGTCCGTAGGAAAAAAGGTTCATTGTTGCAAGGAATAAAACCAGTCTTTGTAGAAAACAGAATGCCCACCTATAATTAATTTTGGGTTATACCAAAGAGGTGTTTTCAGTGGAGAGAGTTGTCTACCTTTAACTTTGAGCTTTATGATCAGTAACTTTTCCCAAGCTTGGAAAACATCACTCCAAAATTTATTTTTACATTTTGTCCTGACAATTTTTTTATATAATCACTTCCACAGTTCATAGCAAGATCAGTATTAATTTGTCTTTTGAATACAATTTTCCACTTACTTGTAGAAGAACTTAAAAAAATCTCCTAATCCAACCTAACTTCAATGCATTTATGAAATCTTCAAACCTCCCTCAAAATAGCTTTTAATAATGATATTTCTTTTAATTTTATCAGTTTTCCCATTCCATAAGAAGTTAAAAAGGATAGTATTTAAGTAATTAATGAACTTATTACCTGGATTTGGAAGGGCAATAAATAAATGATTAAATTGTGAGATTAAAAGTGACTTAATGACATTATTTTTCTACTCCAAGATTTAATAAGAGATTTTAGTTTTATTAATTTTTTGTCAAAATTTAGTTTAGGAATTTCATACAAGTTTACACTAAAATCAACCCCCAATAATGTAAATTTATCCTTTCCCCACTGTAAGTTAAGCTCTGGTAAAAAAAGTGTCTGTAGAATATTTCTTACTACCAATCCATATTACCTGTGTTTTGCTAGTATTAATCTTAAGACCTGAAATATTTGCAAACAAATTAAGCTCCGTTACAGATTCACATAGAGATTTTTCTGACCCATCGAGTATGAAGGAAGTGTCACCGGCATACTGAGAGAGAAGTATTGGAAAATCACCTACACTTATACCACTTATATTTTTGTTTTCCCTTATTCTTATTGCTAGAATTTCTGTGCATAATATGAAGATATACGGTGAAATTGGGTCGCCTTGTCTGCAGCCACGCTTTACTTCGAAGAAGTTTGAAACGTTTCCCCCTTTATTTATAGCTGAAATGGCATTTTTGTGAAGAGTTTTGACCCACTTTCTAATACTTTCCCGAAAGCCAAAAAAGTTCAGTGTTTTATCCATAAATTCCCATGAAACAGAATCGAAGGCTTTCTCAAAGTCGATCATTAGAAGCATTCCTGGAATATGTCATTATGTCATAAATAAGTCTAGTATTTTCACCTATATAGCGTCCCGATAAGAATCAATAATTTTGTCTAAAACTGACTTCACCCTATTCGCTATTACCCCAGAAGCAATTTTGTAAACAATATTCAAGAGAGAAATGGGTCGCCAATTTTCAAAAACTGTCTTGGTTTATCCCCCTTCGGTATACAAATAATAATTCCTTGTCTTTGAGTAACAGAAAGTTTGTTTGCAAAATACCCAAAATTAAGTGACCCAACAATAAATGTACCCAACTGCTTCCAAAAACATTTAAAGAAATTCAGTGGTAAAACCGTCGGAACCTGGCCTCTTTTGATTTTTCATTTTACTAAGAGTTTTACCCGCTTCTTCTAATGTAATAATTCCTTCCAGAGCATCTGATTCTATATCATCTTATTTAGGAACATCAAAACTATCAATAAAATCATCCAAGTTAATATAAAAAAATTTCATCAACTACACCATACAAATTCTCATAAAAATCTTGAACTTCATTTAAAATTTCAAATTGATCAGTTATTATCCTATCACCTTTCTGTACCTTAGGAATAATTTTTGAAGTGGAATTTCTATTGAAAATTATATAATGCAGATTAGATTAAATTTGAACATCTTAGTTCAAAAATTCATAACACCATTGATTTTCTGAATTTAGAAGACCCGATAGAATCCTTTACTACGGGACTACCATTCTTTAGATAGCTGAAGAATGTATATACCAATGTCCAAAAGAAAACACAACAAAATAACCTAGGATCAGGGATTTTCCTTCTCCATGTGTATCAACTAACATTTTCGTGACGTTTTCTAAAAATATTTACCATAATCTACCTACCAATGATTTTAAAATCTCACCCCTAGCTCTGGGATTATTGATATTTTTGTATGTGTTATTATGATTAAATTCTGGTTTTAGAACAAGATAAAAGAATAAAATAAACCATGGTAAATACTAGCCACAATATATCACTTAGCTATCATTATTTTCCTTATGTATCTTGCACTCAAAGTTATTTCTAATAAGAATGGTTACTCCACGTGCATTTAAATGACGCAAAGAAACAGTCATAGCCCCATTCATTTCTTACAATTTCTTCATTATCTGGAATGAAGTGAGTGTCCTGAAGACATTAAATATTGTAATTACTATCTCTAAGATAAGAAAAACATCGCTAGGCTTCTCTCTCCTAGAGAGACCCTGAACATTCGCCGAAGTAATCTTTACCCTCTCCATCTACTCAGTGAAGTTGACTTATCATGTTCTATTATCTAAAATGATCTTGAAATAATAATGGTAATTACGAGATACCTAAGTCGTAATTACGACTTTAAAAAAAAATTTAACTCATGAAAAAAGTGGCACTAACCGGCTTCCGTACTTTCTGAACAAGACCACCAACCCATATCTTTACATACTCAGCAATATATTACGAAACAAACAGATTCTAACAAGCATATCTTTGAATTTCTCTACCCCGCTCTTCCCTTCTGAAGTTATATAGTCTATGTACTTTTAATATTTGTGAAATATATCACTGATATCATACTGCCCAATCATATAGCTAGAGTGTACTTGTGTAATTATGTGCGATCAATCAGGGATATATCAAATAAATGTCGTCGTGTTTTCTTTACATCAAAGATTAGGGTAAAAGCAGCCTGAGATCAAACGACGATAATCGTTGTTAATGTGCACCAAAACATATATAACGTGTTATGTTGCTAGTAACATTCGGCGGCAAGAGTGCATTGTGTTCATTTACATAAAGTTTAACGACAGAAAATTGGTCTCCGTCGTTGGGTGAACATCTTCGTCACAACCCATGCAAATTACCAATTTAATATATCTATATTTTTTTCATTTTTGTACTTTTAAGTAGTGAACTTCCTCATGATGTAAAAGTACAGGCAGATTGCTTTCAAAACCTGACAAAAGCGTAGTTAATAATATGTGAGATGTCTTTGTTTTGATCTAATTCCCGTACTGAAGTGGACCATATATACAACTAACGATGTATGAAAAGGAATAATTTTGCTGTAAAACAAATAAGTTGCTAATTTTAACAACATCAAATAAAAAACGAGCTAGTAACCATGACAGCAACCATGAATCAGTAACTTTTCTTCCATTACCGAAAACATTTGCTAATGATTTTGTCAAAAGATTTGGAAAGCTTGTATTTCCATGTTTCTAAACATATAGGGGGGGGGGGGGGGGGGTTGCATTACACTGTAAACTACTTGGATAAAGGTTACACCAAAAAAGGTGGCGGCTTTTTCGGTGCAACTTTACACCATCTCATGAGATTACACCACGGGTGTAAACTCACGATATTGATGCAAAGTTACACCACGAAAGGAGGCAGATGTGGTGCCACTTTTTTGGTGTAACCTTCTTCTAAGTACAAGTGTTACCTTCATCTTTTATCAGTGTTACCTTCATCCTTTGTCCGTGTTACTTAAATTCCAACTAGGGTAACCTTGATTTATAATCAGTGTAAGCTCCATGCTTTATCAATCATTTTTATTTCGGTCATCTTTATTTGGGGTATACAAGTTTGCGGTGGTAATATTTTGCGCTTGTGTATGAATGAGTACCACAGTATTCAGGCAAATGATAAATATGAAAAAGTGTGCGGGGTATTTAATGTCGTGCTACCTTTAACAGCCGCAGATGGAGCAAAATTAAATCCCCTGTGAATATTACCAACTACACAATATATTAAAACCTCTTCCATCTAAACACAACAAAATTGTAATAAGTCATCTCTCTCAAATCCCTCTGGTCTTTATTTCTAGGATGCAAAACATTAGATAACCAATCTTTTTACAATGTTCAGTAATTACATAAGGTATCAGTAATATTTTCCATGTACATGTAAAGCAATGAGACACATAGAAAAAACCAGAACTTACAAAGATCTTGTTTCACTAGATTCTGGACATACCAATATCGTCTATCGACTTGGGGAAGTCAAAACATCTTATGGCTAGCGTAAAGTGTGCGGGTTTTCAGCTTCTTACTCGCACAAACACTTTATAAGCATCTGGTGATCAGGTTTTTGCAGCTAAAAATCTGTTCATTAAGAAGTCGGAACGATTCGTTTAAACATGCATCTATGTACTGAAAGCATATGGCTTAACTGATGATGGTGACTATTGCAAATACAGATTTTCCATTTTTTTCGTAATTATCCATTACATTCGACAACAAACCATTTGGCATGTCCACATTTCATGAACCCGGGTTTAACAGGCAAAATCAAATGGCATTCAACGTGAGGCTAGTATACTCTACCCAAAATGGAACGCTACCCAATATCTTTGTCTTGCAATACGGAGGGCCACAACGTTGTCCGACGGAAATTGGCCCACATTAAAAGTTAACTGAAGTTTGCTCTTGGTGTGGGAATAACTAACATGTTTAAGTGAGGATTTAATTTTGTGTCCGAGTGTCCTCACGGTGTAAAGTTACACCAGAGACATCTCTGCTTACGCTTTCATTGAATAATATGGTGTTATGTAATCACTCCTTACGGTGTTAGGTAACACATCTAAATGTGATTTGTTGTAAAGGCTTAACATGTAAATTAACACTTCTTAGAGACGATTTCGTGTAAAGGCAGTCCCGCGCGGCCGTAAGGTAATACCTATCGGTGACGATTTGGTGTAACGTCGCTCCACACAGTGTAAAGTGACAGGTTTCGGTACTGATTTGGTGTGAAGGTTATTCCCTTACTGTGTAAAGTAACACTTTCAAGTGAAAACTTGGAGTAAATACACTCTTTTACAATGTAAATTAACACTTTTCAATTTGGTGAAAACCTGTCTCTCTCTTACGGTGTAAAGTAACACTTTTAGGTGAGATTCTGGTGTAAAGTCACCACCTTACGGTGTAAAGTAACACTTTTAGGTGAGATTCTGGTGTAAAGTCACCCATTACGGTGTAAAGTAACACTTTCAGGTAAGATTCTGGTGTAAAGTCTCTCTCTAACAGTGTAACGTAACACTTTTAGGTGAGATTCTGGTGTAAAGTCACTCTCTTACGGCGTAAAGTAACACTTTTCGGCGAGATTCTGGTGTAAAGTCTCTCTCCTACGGTGTAAAGTAACACTTTTAGGTGAGATTCTGGTGTAAAGTCACTCTCTTACGGCGTGAAGTAACACTTTTAGGTGAGATTCTGGTGTAAAGTCACCACCTTACAGTGTAAAGTAACATTTTTAGGTGAGATTCTGGTGTAAAGTCACCACCTTACGGTGTAAAGTAACACTTTTAGGTGAGATTCTGGTGTAAAGTCACCACCTTACGGTGTAAAGTAACACTTTGAGGTGAGATTCTGGTGTAAAGTCTCTCTCCTACAGTGTAAAGTAACACTTTGAGGTGAGATTCTGGTGTAAAGTCTCCCTCTTACGGTGTAAAGTAACACTTTTCGGCGAGATTGTGGTTTAAAGTCTCCCTCTTACGGTGTAAAGTAACACTTTTAGGTGAGATTTTTGTGTAAAGTCTCTCTCCTACGGTGTAAAGTAACACTTTTAGGTGAGATTCTGGTGTAAAGTCACTCTCTTACGGTGTAAAGTAACACTTTTAGGTGAGATTCTGGTGTAAAGTCTCTCTCCTACGGTGTAAAGTAACACTTTTAGGTGAGATTCTGGTGTAAAGTCATTCTCTTACGGTGTAAAGTAACACTTTTAGGTGAGATTCTGGTGTAAAGTCACTCTCTTACGGCGTGAAGTAACAATTTTAGGTGAGATTCTGGTGTAAAGTCTCTCTCTAACGGTGTAAAGTAACACTTTGAGGTGAGATTCTGGTGTAAAGTCAGCACCTTACGGTGTAAAGTAACACTTTTAGGTGAGATTCTGGTGTACGGTGTACCGTAACACTTTTAGCTGAGAATCTGGTGTAAAGTCTCTCTCTTACGGTGTAAAGTAACACTTTTAGGTGAGATTCTGGTGTAAAGTCACCACCTTACGGTGTAAAGTAACACTTTTAGGTGAGATTCTGGTGTAAAGTCTCTCTCTAACGGTGTACCGTAACACTTTTAGCTGAGATTCTGGTGTAAAGTCTCTCTCTAACGGTGTAAAGTAACACTTTTAGGTGAGATTCTGGTGTAAAGTCACCCATTACGGTGTAAAGTAACACTTTTAGGTAACATTCTGGTGTAAAGTCTCTCTCTAACAGTGTAACGTAACATTTTAGGTGAGATTCTGGTGTAAAGTCACTCTCTTACGGCGTAAAGTAACACTTTTAGGTGAGATTCTGGTGTAAAGTCATTCTCTTACGGTGTAAAGTAACACTTTTAGGTGAGATTCTGGTGTAAAGTCACTCTCTTACGGCGTGAAGTAACACTTTTAGGTGAGATTCTGGTGTAAAGTCAGCACCTTACAGTGTAAAGTAACATTTTTAGGTGAGATTCTGGTGTAAAGTCTCCCTCCAACGGTGTAAAGTAACACTTTTAGGTGAGATTCTGGTGTAAAGTCTCTCTCCTACAGTGTAAAGTAACACTTTAGGTAAGATTATGGTGTAGAGGTCATTCTCTTACGGTGTAAAGTAACACTTTTCGGCGAGATTCTGGTTTAAAGTCTCTCTCCTACGGTGTAAAGTAACACTTTTAGGTGAGATTCTAGTGTAAAGTCACCCCTTACGATGTAAAGTAACACTTTTAGGTGAGATTCAGATGTAAAGTCACTCTCTTACGGTGAAAAGTAACACTTTTAGGTGAGATTCTGGTGTAAAGTCTCCCTCCTACGGTGTAAAGTAACACTTTGAGGTGAGATTCTGGTGTAAAGTCTCTCTCCTACAGTGTAAAGTAACACTTTGAGGTGAGATTCTGGTGTAAAGTCACTCTCTTACGGTGTAAAGTAACACTTTTAGGTGAGATTCTGGTGTAAAGTCACTTTCTTACGGTGTGAAGTAACAATTTTAGGTGAGATTCTGGTGTAAAGTCAGCACCTTACGGTGTAAAGTAACACTTTTAGGTGAGATTCTGGTGTAAAGTCTCTCTCTAACAGTGTAACGTAACATTTTAGGTGAGATTCTGGTGTAAAGTCACTCTCTTACGGCGTAAAGTAACACTTTTAGGTGAGATTCTGGTGTAAAGTCTCTCTCTAACGGTGTAAAGAAACACTTTTAGGTGAGAATCTGGTGTAAAGTCTCTCTCTTTTAGGTGAGACGGTGTAAAGTAACACTTTTAGGTGAGATTCTGGTGTGAAGTCTCTCTCTTACGGTGTAAAGTAACACTTTTAGGTGAGATTCTGGTGTAAAGTCACCACCTTACGGTGTAAAGTAACACTTTGAGGTGAGATTCTGGTGTAAAGTCTCTCTCCTACAGTGTAAAGTAACACTTTGAGGTGAGATTCTGGTGTAAAGTCACTCTCTTACGGTGTAAAGTAACACTTTTAGGTGAGATTCTGGTGTAAAGTAACACTTTTAGGTGAGATTCTGGTGTAAAGTCTCTTACGGTGTAAAGTAACACTTTTAGGTGGAGATTCTGGTGTGTAAAACGGTGTAAAGTAACACTTTTAGGTGAGATTCTGGTGTAAAGTCTCTCTCCTACAGTGTAAAGTAACACTTTTAGGTGAGATTCTGGTGTAAAGTCTCTCTCTTACGGTGTAAAGTAACACTTTTAGGTGAGATTCTGGTGTAAAGTCTCTCTTACGGTGTAAAGTAACACTTTTAGGTGAGATTCTGGTGTAAAGTCTCTCACACTTTTAGGTGAGATTCTGGTGTAAAGTCTCTCTCTAACGGTGTAAAGTAACACTTTTAGGTGAGAATCTGGTGTAAAGTCACCACCTTACGGTGTAAAGTAACACTTTTAGGTGAGATTGTGGTTTAAAGTCACCCATTACGGTGTAAAGAAACACTTTTAGGTAACATTCTGGTGTAAAGTCTCCCTCCAACGGTATAAAGTAACACTTTTAGGTGAGATTCTGGTGTAAAGTCTCTCTCTAACGGTGTAAAGTAACACTTTTAGGTAACATTCTGGCGTAAAGTCTCTCTCTTACGGTGTAAAGTAACACTTTTCGGCGAGATTCTGGTGTAAAGTCTCCCTCTAACGGTGTAAAGTGACACTTTAAGGTGAGATCCTGGTGTAAAGTCACTTTCTTACCGTGTAAAGTAACACTTTCAAGTGAGATTCTGGTGTAAAGTCTCTCTCTAACGGTGTAAAGTAACACTTTTAGGTGAGATTCTGGTGTAAAGTCTCTCTCTAACGGTGTAAAGTAACACTTTTAGGTGAGATTCTGGTGTAAAGTCTCTCTCTAACAGTGTAACGTAACATTTTAGGTGAGATTCGTAACACTTTTAGGTGAGATTCTGGTGTAAAGTCTCTCTCCTACAGTGTAAAGTAACACTTTGGGTAAGATTATGGTGTAGAGGTCATTCTCTTACGGTGTAAAGTAACACTTTTCGGGGAGATTCTGGTATAAAGTCACCACCTTACGGTGTAAAGTAACACTTTAAGGTGAGAGTAAATTCTGGTGTAAAGTAACACTTTTAGGTGAGATTCTGGTGTAAAGTCTCTCTTACGGTGTAAAGTAACACTTTTAGGTGAGATTCTGGTGTAAAGTCTCTCTCTTACGGTGTAAAGTAACACTTTTAGGTGAGATTCTGGTGTAAAAAGTAAAGTAACACTTTTAGGTGAGATTCTCTTACGGTGTAAAGTAACACTTTTAGGTGAGATTCTGGTGTAAAGTCTCTCCTTACGGTGTAAAGTAACACTTTTAGGTGAGATTCTGGTGGTGTAAAGTCACTCTGGTGTAAAGTCACTCTTCTTACGGTGTAAAGTAACACTTTAAGGTGAGATTTTTGTGTACAGTCTCTCTCCTACGGTGTAAAGTAACACTTTTAGGTGAGATTCTGGTGTAAAGTCACCCATTACGGTGTAAAGTAACACTTTCAGGTAAGATTCTGGTGTAAAGTCACCACCTTACGGTGTAAAGTAACACTTTGAGGTGAGATTCTGGTGTAAAGTCTCTCTCTTACGGTGTAAAGTAACACTTTTCGGCGAGATTCTGGTTTAAAGTCTCTCTCCTACGGTGTAAAGTAACACTTTTAGGTAACATTCTGGTGTAAAGTAACACTTACGGTGTTAACACTTTTAGCTGAGAATCTGGTGTAAAGTCTCTCTCTTACGGTGTAAAGTAACACTTTAAGGTGAGATTTTTGTGTAAAGTCTCTCTCCTACGGTGTAAAGTAACACTTTTAGGTGAGATTCTGGTGTAAAGTCTCCCTCTAACGGTGTACCGTAACACTTTTAGCTGAGAATCTGGTGTAAAGTCTCTCTCTTACGGTGTAAAGTAACACTTTTAGGTGAGATTCTGGTGTAAAGTCTCCCTCTAACGGTGTAAAGTAACACTTTTCGGCGAGATTGTGGTTTAAAGTCTCCCTCTTACGGTGTAAAGTAACACTTTTAGGTGAGATTCTGGTGTAAAGTCATTCTCTTACGGTGTAAAATAACACTTTTAGGTAAGATTCTGGTGTAAAGTCACCACCTTATGGTGTAAAGTAACACTTTTAGGTGAGAGTAAATCTCTGGTGTAACGTAACACTTTTAGATGAGATTCTGGTGTAAAGTCTCTCTCTAACAGTGTAAAGTAACACTTTAGGTGAGATTCTGGTGTAAAGTCTCCCTCTAACGGTGTAAAGTGACACTTTAAGGTGAGATCCTGGTGTAAAGTCACTTTCTTACCGTGTAAAGTAACACTTTCAAGTGAGATTCTGTCTAACACTTTTAGGTGAGATTCTACGGTGTAAAGTAACTTTTAGGTGAGATTCTGGTGTAAAGTCACTCTCTTACGGTGTAAAGTAACACTTTTAGGTGAGATTCTGGTGTGAAGTCTCTCTCTTACGGTGTAAAGTAACACTTTTAGGTGAGAATCTGGTGTAAAGTAAAGTCTACGGTGTAAAGTAACACTTACGGTGTAAAGTAACACTTTTAGGTGAGATTCTGGTGTAAAGTCTCTCTCTTACGGTGTAAAGTAACACTTTTAGGTGAGATTCTGGTGTAAAGTCACCCCCTTACGGTTTAACTAACCACTTTTCGTTGTTATTCTGTTTTAACTCCACCACTTACGGTGTAAAGTAACACTTTCAGGTAAGATTCTGGTGTAAAGTCTCTCTCTAACAGTGTAACGTAACACTTTTAGGTGAGATTCTGGTGTAAAGTCACCACCTTACTTTGTAAAGTAACACTTTTCGGCGAGATTCTGGTTTAAAGTCTCTCTCCTACGGTGTAAAGTAACACTTTTAGGTGAGATTCTGGTGTAAAGTCTCTCTCTAACGGTGTAAAGAAACACTTTTAGGTGAGAATCTGGTGTAAAGTCTCCCTCTAACGGTGTACCGTAACACTTTTAGCTGAGAATCTGGTGTAAAGTCTCTCTCTTACGGTGTAAAGTAACACTTTAAGGTGAGATTTTTGTGTAAAGTCTCTCTCCTACGGTGTAAAGTAACACTTTAAGGTGAGATTTTTGTGTAAAGTCTCTCTCCTACGGTGTAAAGTAACACTTTTAGGTGAGATTCTGGTGTAAAGTCACTCTCTTACGGCGTAAAGTAACACTTTTAGGTGAGATTCTGGTGTAAAGTCTCTCTCTAACGGTGTAAAGTAACACTTTTAGGTGAGATTCTGGTGTAAAGTCTCTCTCTTACGGTGTAAAGTAACACTTTTAGGTGAGATTCTGGTGTAAAGTCTCTCTCTAACGGTGTAAAGTAACACTTTGAGGTGAGATTCTGGTGTAAAGTCACCACCTTACGGTGTAAAGTAACACTTTTAGGTGAGATTGTGGTTTAAAGTCACCCATTACGGTGTAAAGTAACACTTTTAGGTAACATTCTGGTGTAAAGTCTCTCTCCTTACGGTGTAAAGTAACACTCAGGATTGAAGTAAGCATACTAACACTTTTTATGTTGTGTAAAGTCTCTCTCTTACGGTGTAAAGTAACACGTTTTAGGTGAGATTATCCAAGAGGAAGTTCAGTGTAAATCTCTCTCCATAGTGTAAAGTAACACTTTTAGGTGAGATTCTGGTGTAAAGTCTCTCTCACTACGGTGTAAAGTAACACTTTTCGGGGAGATTCTGGTATAAAGTCACCACCTTACGGTGTAAAGTAACACTTTAAGGTGAGATTTTTGTGTAAAGTCTCTCTCCTACGGTGTAAAGTAACACTTTTAGGTGAGATTCTGGTGTAAAGTCATTCTCTTACGGTGTAAAGTAACACTTTTAGGTGAGATTCTGGTGTAAAGTCACACGTTGTTATTGTAATTTAGGTTACAAAGGAAAGATATCTAACTTCAAAGCCTTACCACATACCGTTATACGATCTGAGTTTCGTTTGGTGTTTGTAAATACAATTCGGTGAAAGTACATTATAAATGCACTCAGTTTTACCTTTAAGATACCTGCAAAAGGGTGTGTCAGGTTTATCAAAATGCACTAAGATACTTTAAACACTTAGTCTTATATGTTGTTTGATCATGGCGATTTGTTCAATTCTGTTATATAAATGGTAAACGATAAAACATTGTGTGTCAAAGAGGGAGGGAAAAAGGAGTACTGAATTCCATTTAAGGATTTGTTTAGTGTATGAGATCCTAAAACTTTTGTGGCATAGGGTAAATCACATGAATACGACTTAAATTTATAGTATTTTCTTTTCTTAATAACACCATTCAAAGAGTCAGAAATAAGCATTTTACTTGTGTAATCATTTCGACGTCATGTTTGTCACAAATGGCTCATCCAAAGTGAATATCTGTCATACCCAATTAAAGCAACGGGCCTGTCACATCAAACCTTTTAAACGAATGTGCTGTTTGTTAAATTTTCTGTTGGATTGCTGAAGTTGTGTACAATACAAGTATCACTTAACAGAAACATACGCCGTATTTATTTGACATCAAAATAAGTCATCAAAAGGATTTTTTTGGCCTGTTGGAAGTCCTAAAAACAGTTGTTTACGAAGCTGTCATTTGTCTTCACTTTTATAAATGAACTGCCTCGTTTTCAAAACTGTTGGCTTTATAATAGTGAGCTATCGCGTTCTGTGTAGACATTCTACATAGTGAGTTATCGCGTTCTGTGTAGACATTCTACATAGTGAGTTATCGCGTTCTGTGTAGACATTCTACATAGTGAGCTATCGCGTTCTGTGTAGACATTCTACATAGTGAGCTATCGCGTTCTGTGTAGACATTACATAGTGAGCTATCGCGTTCTTGTATTCTACATAGTGAGCTATCGCGTTCTGTGTAGACATTCTACATAGTGAGCTATCGCGTTCTGTGTAGACATTCTACATAGTGAGCTATCGCGTTCTGTGTAGACATTCTACATAGTGAGCTATCGCGTTCTGTGTAGACATTCTACATAGTGAATGAGTTACTGCGACTGTTTAGAGTTTATTTTGTTAGAAATGTCGATGCAGAGATCTTTTTGTGCCCCGCCCCCCGTATTTAAAAAAAAAGAAAGTCTCTTATTTTCCAAATATCCGCCAAATCCGACTCCTATTGTCAACATTTTTGGTAATTGAGGTTCGATTTTTAATTCATTGCCAAAACCAGATATAGAACACGCAAGGTCACTCAACTTTGGCATTTTAAATTTTACCAGAACATGAAGTGTAGTGACCATTGGAAAATGCTTGCACGGTTCTTTCCTGGAAGGGGAGTGTGTAACCCTGGTAAATGCTAGCCGTAACATACCGAAGACAAGACTGAAACATGAAATTCTCCTGGTTAACATGTATTAGACAATTTAATCAACTGAAGTCCACACTAATGTGAAACTCAACCAATGGGGCATAAAATCGTGGCATCTCCATGATAAGATCGTATAGAGAATGGATAAAAGGAGGAGAGTTTTAGGTGAGAGAGCGAGAGAGCTCATTCGCCCTATGGACGGACAGAGAGCTTACTAGCCCTATCGACAGACAGGTTACACCATGATGAATAGTATGAGGAATGGGTATTTTAGTACATACCTTAAAAATACTGTTTTTATACAAAAACAGTTCTGAAACGAGACACAACGCGGTACTAGTATGAGTATATGAACTCTGTATGTTGATGAGATGTTGCATTCGTACATGTAACATTATTATTATTCAACATGTAATAAACATGGTTATTTTGACCAATTACGTCTGTTTACGCGTACAGTGTTACATTCAAATGTATATCTAAACATTATTTTTTAGCACCTGGTTATAATTTCAATAACCGCTTATATGTTTTACCACTTATGTATTTCATTTATCCTGCAACGCTGATTGAAAATTCAGGGTGTGGAAATTTAATGTTTGTTGATCAGACGCTGGCGTGACCTTAAAGGGTGCCTGACATCACACGTGAAAATATTTACTCCACCCGAATAAATAACTCCACCCTTCAGTGGATATCAATACATTTTGATTAAATGTGATACCTAAACTTGTTTATCACAGCAGATAAAATCGCTTTAATGTCTTAAATGGAATACCTAAATGATTCAGCATATTATTTTTAATGCGTGTGCTAAAATACGTATAATTTTTCATAAGTCTTTAACACTATTTAAAATTTCATCCTGATCAGTTATCTCACCATCTGGATTCTCTAACTTATTTACTTTGTATTTGTATTTGAATGTTGTAGGTTGTTCTCCTTCCTCTACCCATTTTGTCCATGATCTAATAATGTTTCCCTTAACTTTATGTTACCTAATTGCTTCAAATTATTTTTCCTTATTTTCTAATTCATTTAAATTAACATTATCCCTATCTTCTAATTCTTTTATAGTTCGTTTTAGATTATCTTCTGTGAGATGCTTTTGTTTTTTTATTATGACAAGAGTATGCTATAGTTTTCCCTCGTTTTTCCATCAATAAAACTTCAAGAAATAATTGGTCACTTAGAGTAAAGTGTAAATCAGTGTCAGATATATCAAGGAAATTATCTAAGTTTGAAAACTGGTAAACAACACCGCATTTTAACTTCATTAATAAGATAACTTATTGCATTGAAATATTCTATATCTTGGAACAAAGAATTATTAATTTTCCAAAGCCCCTTCCCTCTATTAAACTTGTTGAATTATATTTGAATCTTTGGGAAAGAATGATCTGATTTATATCCAAGATAAATAGAAGAATTTTTAATAGACGAGAGCATATCATCAGAAACAAGAAAGAAATCTAACCTTGCTTGCTTTATTGGGTTGTTCTCTCTCCTTGTATATCTTCTACTATCCTCATGCTGTTCTCGAAAAATATCGATAAAACCATAATTTTCAATAATTTCACAAACTTTATCAACTGCTTATGGATTGTTAATGTTTTTGTAGTTACTATCATAATCAACCTCAGGATTTAAAACTAAGTTAAAATCTCCACACAAAATAACTGAGCTGTTCCCAAAATCGTCAATAGTCTCAAACATAATATTGTAAAATTCAGGATAATCCTGGTTTTGACCATAAATAGCAATAAGAGTTAATCTTGTCCCCTCAGTCATAATATCAAGAGCCAAAAAGTTACCGGTGTTATCCCCTTTTCCCTATGAAACAAACTCAAAATTAAAATTCGTACATATAGCAACCCCTCTAGCATTTGATTTGTAAGAATTAAAGAAACATTCAGTACCAAGCTCACTTCTAAACATATCCTCCTTCTCCGTAGTGAAATGTGTGTCCTGAAGACAGAAAATGTTATAAGATTGACTTTTGAAATACGTAAAGATATCTTTTCGTTTTAGTCTATCACACAAGCCCTGACAATTAGCACTAAGAATTGTTATATTATAAGCAGTAATAAAGTACTTAAACAGTTCAAGCAGCTACGCACCTGAGGCTCGTGATAGATAACGTGGCAAATGCAATGAAACACCTGTGTTACCATTCAATTTATCACGTCATGCGTGGGCAACTGATAGAAGAAAACAATAGAACATAAACATGAAAATACAAAAAGGAAACATGAAAGATATGCTATGTGGTCTTGAATCTATAACCAGCAACATTAAAGTATTGTTGTAGGTAATTTTTATTTCAGTTTATTCCTACATATCATTAATATATTACCATAGTTATAATTGAAGAAAACTCTTCATCTGACTTATATGTTGATGGAAAGCAGATTTTAAAATCTTTAATCTATTTTGATATACTGTACTGTATACCAAACAATCATTGTTAGCATGCAATGAAAAGTATAAATAAATAACATCAATTTTTTTATCTGGATTGATATAAACCAGAAATTCCCGATATCAACTACTGATAGTCTAAAGATGGCTTTTCCGTTAGGTTTGTTTTTTTACAATAGTCTAATTGTTAACTATTTAACAATTATTAACTATAAATTGACTTAAATTCTTAACCACAATTTAGATATTCTATAAACGTTTTCAATGAACATTCTTCCTTGAACAGATGAAGTATGCTAGAGTTTATTACTACGGCTGTGTTTAATTACTTATATAGACCAAGATGATTTTTTTTGCTGAAATGCATTTAAAAAGTTCCTCATGGTACCGTATACAGTACATTGTATTTGCCTGTCATGTGTTTTAAAATATCTATAGGTGTCACAATTATTTCCACCCAGGTAATCATGACTCTGTATTCTTCAGATATATGAAGTATAGTAATATTCTTGATGCTTTGTGGGGTTTCTGTTGTTGTTTTTCAGGTTATGGATACGGTTACATCTTCATCAGCGAGGTACATAGAGTAACAAATGATACATCGGCTTGAATCATTACGTGATTGTGCTGGCAACTCTTTTTTTATTCTCTCAATAGACATTAGAAACATTGCTATCAGATTTTTTTCTCTCTGATTTACAAAATGCCATTTCACACTGATGTCTTTGCAGGTCCACATACTTATGCTGGAATTGTTAAAGTAGACATGAAAGTAACTAGGTTTTGTTAGGTTTTGTAGCATTCACAGGTGTCAATATATATAGGGGAATCTTACAATAAGTATGAGAACTCAATTAATTTTATGTTATATCCACAGATATTATTACTATTGAGAGATAATTCAGGTTGATTAACATTTTATGATATTTGCACCTGATTAACATTTTATGATATTTGCACCTGATTAGCGTTTGCTACATATGTATTTTTTTATATTGGAAAAAAAAAGATATGAGATATTCACTTATGACACCAAAAGGTTTAAAGGTAAACAAAGTACACATAGCTCAAGTGAATGTATATCATGTCAGTTCTAACATAATAGAAAACTACTCTATGTTACTTGTGTTTTATTAAAAAGCTGTATTCATAAATGTACTTTTTGCACATAGTTATTAATAATTGTTTTCTTTATTTTTCACTTCATTCATTTCTCATTATTGATTGTAAAAAATCTGATAAGTTTGCTATCAAATGTACCCTTGACACTAAAGAATATGCCAACAAATAAGTATGTTAAAGTTAATCTAAAGTATCAATAGGATATGTTTTGTATATTAATTATGATTTAATAGACATACAGAACATATTGTCAAAACTTGTTATATTTCAATGTAACTATTACTGATTTACAATCAAGGACAAATCATTGAATCTTTCACAAAATAACTGTTTGCTGGACAAGCAGACGTTTCTTTTCAAACCTTGTGGTGAGGATTTGACATTAGTTTGGGAGGATCAAGAGAAAAATGTGGTAAAGTACATTGATGAGAAATGAAGTTATCATAACTAACCTGTGTTTTACTTTGACATTAAATAAAAACCATCTGTCTTGTAATCATCTGTGTAAAACCTATGTATGTAGGATACCAACATGGTGTGATACTGTAATTTTTTATAATTCACTCTCAGTAATTAATATTATGTGAAAATGCTGATCACTTGATCATTGATCAGTTTTGTGCAGTGTAAACATGTTATATTTTAACTTGTTTTAATCTATTCTCATCTACAACGTATGACATGGTCCTGAAATTGATACAAAACTGGCGTGTAAAAATGTTTTGATTAACTTTTACGTTATTGTAATCAAATAATTGTAGAGTAAATTGATCATGGCTACTGTTACATCAATATACTGTAATATCAATCATGTTTGTTGCAGAAGTAAAACAAGCACATAAACACAGTCTTTTCATAAAAAAATTGAAATGCGTGATAAAAATTGTTTGTCTCTAGGCAGGTGTATCCACTTATTAACAGATTGATACATTCTTCCACAACCCAAGATATTAGTATGCTAAAGTAATGGTTGTCTTACTCCAAGGTTGCTCGTTCATTATAATTGCATGGCACCACTTAACAATATATTGACCTCCCAACATGTATGCAATACCTACAGATTACATTATATTAATACGGTTAAATAAGTAACAACTGATTTGTTGAGAGATCTCATTTTTTGTAGCTTTTAGGGTTCGAAGGAAATATCCTCAATATAAAGAAATTAATTTGTTTACATGGAAACAAATCATATATTCTTAACAATGATGTTTTGATTAAAGACGGATGAATCATCCTTATCAGAGGATCACAAGATCATGGAGGCAGAATGAATTAATTTTTATTTCCATCCTACAACATCGAGGGTAAATGCTGTTTTATGTCATATACAAGTCGAGGTCAACAAGTTTTTGTGTCACTTCTTCTATAGTATAATTAAAGAGTGGTAATATTAAAGGTGTTTTATAAGAAGAAAATGTCTGACCCAATTGGAGACAGTTATACTCCTACATGTACCACTAGGCTATACAAACTAAAATACATATACCATAGGGTGCCACACGACCTAGTAAAGAGGACAGTGGTCAACAAGTTTTTGTGTCACTTCTTATAGTATACTTATAAAGGGGTAATATTTGGTGATTTATAAAAATAAAATGACCCAATTGAATACAGCTATACTCCTACATGTATCACTAAGCTATACACACTAAAATACATATACGTATAAGGTGTTACACCTCCTAGTATAGAGGTCAGGGGTCAACAAGTTTTTGTGTCACTTCTTCTATAATATACTTACAAGGTATATTTCAGTAATGGTTATTTTCTGTATTTATGTCTCTTGTATTATTCATTATCTATTTAATATTCATTTGTATCATATTAAGGTTTTGAAAAAGAGTGACATGCATCTGAGAGGGTAATTTGTTTTTCTAATTTTGTTCTGTATTTCTTGTTGGGGTATTCATTATCTTTTAAGTTGAATACTTTTTTTCTTTTTTCGTCATCCTTTGTGGTCTTCCATTGTTTTTAAGTACTATCAACTTCTTTGAAATGAATGATGAGATTCTCACAAAATTTGGGAAAATGCTTAGGCTTTGTTTTGTATCAGACTTTGTTGACATCTAGCAATTAATTCTGCAACATCCATTGTTACAGTAAATTTTCTCTTCACTTTCCGAATGCAGGAAATTAAATGCAAATATATGGTATACTGGGTAAAACCGAGATAATTTTATATACTTAAGGTATATATAATAATTCAAGTGGAGAGGGTAAGTTGATAGGTGGTGGCGGAAATATTTGTCAAAAGTAAGGAAAAGGCAGAAAATTTTCCAGGTATGTGAACTGTAGGGTTATTGGCAACATTCTCCGACCATTGTGTTGGCAATATGGAGAAAATGATATCAGTGAAAATGGTACATTTGGTATGGCAGCTACCAAATTAAAATGGAAAAATATTTCAAAAAAAAAAAAAAAAAAAAAAATAGAAATTACCTAAAAACCATTTGGCACCAAAACAGAGGCAATGTTAAAGACAGCATGATTACTAATACTAACAATATACATGGAGCTACAGCCCTAAGCAAAGAAAATGTTGGACGTAAATATAAGAGAAGTGCATCTCCTGTCCAAACTGCTGAGTGTACACCAAATGTACCACCAAAATCCATCATAATAGATGATATGATTGATCATGCATTACCTGAGCTAGACTAAAGAAAAGGAGCTCTTTTGAGAGTGAAAACTCTGTCAAATATTGTATATGTCAGTCAACAAATTGGCAGTCAGTTGATGACGGTCTTATGGTAGAATACGATATATGTAGTGTATGGTATCACTGCACATGTCTTTCAATATCAAACATTCAAAACAAAAAATACATTCCAAAACAGTGTTTTTTAAATGTGGGCAAAAAGTGAAAATGAACAAGAAAGTACACATGAAGAAAATATGTATATAAAACTTTATTCTGATTCTTCAAAAGACACTTCTTCTAATTGCAATGATCACAAATCTAACGAATCTGAACGGGATGCAAGTTATTTTGATGAGAGTAATTGTCTAGATAAAGAGACAATAGATGAAAGACTGAAAATTAAATTACCTGATCAGTGTTTTACTCTAGAATTATCAGATCAAACTGATTTCACTTTAAAAAATGATGACATGGTATATTTACGCTCAGTGCATAATGGACGTATATATCAAAAAGGAAAATGGCAGGAGATATTTATTATAGGAATAAAACAATCTAATAAACACTGTGTATTTACTTCTGACAGACATCAAATAAGCAATGCAAAAAAGAGATGCAAGAAAGTCAATGCTCCTTTTTTTAAGCATGTGCATAATGTAAATTCGCTGAAAGTCAATTTGAAAATGTTTAAACTCGGACATGTACAGGTACATTGCAAAAACAACATCAAGCATAATATCAGTGAGCAAATTTCTAGACCAATCTCTGGTAGTGAAAGAGAGGCTCTTAAAGACATATTTAAAAGAGGTGAAAAGCCTCTGAATGAATATTTAAAAAGAAGTATACTGACTCTGAGCAAATTATTTCAGGTAATAATGCTGGGTTTGGAAAAGATACCCATGTATTTAGGCAAATTGCTACTGAAAGCAGACATATAGGTAGGTATGATAAAAATGTGCTTCTTAGCATGATACAACAAATGGAAAATATGGAAAGATCAGGAAGAGGCTTCATTCAGAAGTTAAGTGCAAAACCAAATTACATTTTATATTGTTCAGAGGAAGGTCTCAATATATAACACAATTTGGCAAAAGATTACCCTTTATATTGGGATGCTACAGGAAGTGTGGCGAGAAAAAATGATGATAGCAAAAGATATCTATACTATGAACTCTCAATAAAATAATCCAGTGAATGGAAAAATGGGCATCCCACTTAGCGCTATGATTAGTGGAAATCAAAGCGTCCCTATGATATTGGATTGGATGACATTTTTTCAACATGCAGAAAAAAAGGTTTGGTCACAGCTCTATTTGTCAACCAAAATTGATTGTAAGTGATGGGGCATGGGTGTTCATAATTTCTGCTCCCAATGTGTTCAATACTGAAATCTTTATTAGAATTATTCAATGGTAAAAAGTCAGAAACTTGTTAAAAAGACCATTGTTCACTTGTGTGCTAGCCTTTTTATGAACAAAGTAAAACGGTTTTACAGTGTTCATTACAAGACAAATATGAAATTTGGTTTGTATTTGGTAAGTTTGCTATTGAACATTAAAAATTACTGAGGAAGCAGAAGAGTTATTGCATGATATCTGTGTAGCCCTACAATCTCCAACAATTGGTGAAAGTAACAAGTTTTATATAGATCGACTGTTGCAGAAGATTAATACTTTTGATACGACCATAGCTGGCAGCAGTGTAAATGTTGAAGATATTCATGATAGTGCAGACAATATTCAACCAGGTCGTTACACAGAAGATGATTTTCTGACTCTAGCAACAGTCACCATTCAAAAGTTTGGGTCGTAAGGTGAACCACACAGTGCTGGCAAAACTATCATTGAACAAAACTAACATGAAAAACCTATACTATCAGGATATATTTCTACATACTATTCTGACCAAATACCTACCAATTTTCTCGCTTTGGGCTACACGTACTATAACTGGTATGTCATTTTCAAAAACGCAAAGTACTATTGAAAACTGGTTCAGAATATTAAAATCTATCAGTCTTGACAACAGGAAAAACAGCAGAATTGATGATTTTTCCAAAGAGTTACAGCAACATACAGTGCAAGTGCAAAGATTGTTGGCAAAAGATGCTCTTAAGACATATAAGAAAAAGGCCAGAAAAAGTACTGAAACAATAAAAGAGTCTTGGAAAAAAAAGCAAGTACAAAGTGAAAAAGAAAAGGCCTTCAGCGTAATATCAAATATACTGTATATGCAAGACAAAAAAAGAAAACACAATGGAAGGCGTAATCTCGGTTCAACCTGCTGGTTTAATTCCATGATGTAGGCCATTAATAGCAGCGACATGGCAAAAAGGTATATTGATGCTTTGGTGAAAATACCGCTGAAACTTAGTGACGATTATGAATCAAAAGAAATATTTAGATGCATCATTAATATACTGGAATTTATGGCCAATTTTGATGTTACCGGTAAAGATGTGCCTAGAAGCATGTTTTTTTTAGCTTTGCAAAAAGTTTCTGAATTTGATGAAACGTTTAAGGGATTGGCAAGGCAGACAAATGTTAATAAATTTTACACAAATGTTATATCTATGATATCATAGATAATTGATGCAAAAATTAATAATTAAACAGGAATATGTATGTAATCATTGCCAATCTTCAACTATTAAAAATAACGAAAACATACAAGATATAGAGCTACTTATTCCAGATGACAAAGTTTCATCAATTGATCCAATGATTAAAGAATATTTTCAAACATCTACTATTGGTAGGTGCCCAGTATGTAATAACGACTTATCACTGTTGCAACATTTGATCACAACACCAAAGACTCTAGTGATTACCTTAAACGATATAAATATAATAAGCATTCAGGATGTGCCAGTAAGATAGACACTGATGTGGCTGTTGACAGGTATATAAATATCAGTGATATGGTGATAGATAACAAGCTGACAGAGTATAATCTCAGAAGTGTAATTTGTCACCATGGCAGATCATATAATTCTGGCCACTATACAACATATGGCAGTTTTCAAAAATAAATGATTTATCTAAATGTAATGGAATTATTAAGGAAGTTGAAAAATCATGCTATATGTTATTTTATGAACTGAAAAAAAGAGTTACCTGCATATGTTGAACCTTTACTTAAATGTTTGTCTCTGACAAAAGGAATGAAGACGGTGCATTCTGACAATAGGAGCAATAAGTGTCAACAAGATAGCAGAATCGCTCAGTTATGCTGTTCAAAATCGTAATGACGATTCAAGTTCAATGGCAAGTGAAGACTTTGTGATACATATATCAGACTACCTTTTAAATATTAACTTTATATCAGACCTGTCATGTCTTGGGGCAGAATGTTTCAAACTAATTTATGAGCTTGTGAAAAGTTGCAGTAGTTGTAATGCACTGCAGGTAAAAAAAATCACAAACAATTGATTTACTTTCAATGGCACAATATGATTCAATGTGTGTTACAAATCCCATAAAGTCTGCAGCAGTCTGCAGAGATAAATCAGTTATATGTAACTGTATGCAACCTGAAAGCATTATGTACACTACCTCTCTACCACATACTCTGATAATATTTCTGCATGTCATTAGTGATGTGACACTGTCAATTGTATTGAAGTTGGACCTTAAGGAGGACTTACTTACAACTGTACCATTAATAAGTAAAACCTATGGAGTATCATCAATTTTAGCCAGGACAGGACATGAATTTGTTTGTTTGAAAAAGGTCAGGCAACAACCTTATTTCAACAAATGGTGGTAAAGAAGACACTGTAACATATTTATCATCCTATGATGACATGTTATTGTTTTTTTTTACTTAAAACAGACATATTATATTTGCAAAACAATACTCGCCCAACATATTTCATGAATTTGTTAAAAACATATATGAACCTGAATCAAATTACTACATCCCTATTCTTAATTCAGATGGAACACTGGCACAAAAAATTGTGTAGACCAACTTATTGGTTTTCAAGTAGTGTTATTAATCTATACCTGATGTCGCTATTATGTTATGCTTCTTCGAAAGTACACTTTGTTGACAGTGGTTAGATTAGTCAACATCTATTTGTATCTGGCAGTTAATACAAACCCAAATGGGCATATTTTGAGACAGAGAGGCATGGGCAATATTTACAAAGATTTTTTACCAATCAATATTAAAAACAGGCATTGGTTATATTTTTTGTTACCCGGTTATTTAAGATAGTACGTTTTTACTTTACAACACGGAGCACATTGTCTTCATCAAAACTATAGTTCTCATGAAAATATTTCAGCGGGCCTATCGTTGTATCCAAAGATCTTGCAATCTAGAAGAACGTATTCTCTTAATTCTTCCAAAAGTCGTCTGTCCAAGGTCTTGTACATATTGATAAATCCTCTGCGTTTGAACTCCGACACACGTGACGGGTCACTAGCTCTGACCGCCGCCTGCTGCATCATGTCAATAGTAGCATTTGGAAAATAAGGCATTTGAACATCCGGGTTTACCATTCCTCTGAGTTGGAGCGTAGTCCAGACTCTACCATACATTTCCTCCAACGTCATACACTTTGAAAATTTATTTCTAGCATTAAATGCTACTCTAAATTTAAATTGTATATCATCACTGATGGAATCATTCTTTCCCACTGATATTGTTCTGTTTGGAAATAAGCCGATTTTTCTGAAGAGAAAAGAAGAATCTTCATCGAAGGACTCCATTCTACCCACAAAGTCGTATTTGACATCGCATGGCAAACAATGGGTATACAAAGATGTGAAATGATGGTCGATTTCTTGTTCCGCACCAATCTTTTTCATATTTACGATATATTGCACAAATTCCGTAAATGTTACGTCATGACCGCATGTGATTTTACTTTCATTTCTCCGTAGCATTTTGATGATAGGTCGCCCAAGGTGTGTCATGTAATGAGTATTTATCGTGAATAATTTGTCTAAGTACCCAGACAACATTCGTTCATAAGGGTCTCGAGTAAATAATGCTGATTTTGAAGATTGTAAAACACTTCTCGCTTCACTGAGGTTGAAACGCCCAAGGGTTGGAATAGATTCGGAGTGTACTTTTTCATGACCAACAGAATACAGATTCGAAGTTTCGTTGTGGTTCATTAAATGGAACACTCGTCGCCAAAATGTGCATCCTACTTTCTGCACCATACAGAAGACAAAGTTATGTTTTGGATTGTATAGGAGATATTTGCCTTTTATGGTGTTTAGTGTTCCGTGTTTCCCATGCTTTAGAGAGATATTCATAGATTTGCATGCTTCTATGATATATGGTTTTCTTTCGTCCGGAGTACTCCCGCGTTTCTGTTGTAATGTTAAAAAATAAAATTAATACTTGTTACAAGTAATATAACCGTTATCGAATATGCATGTTTTTATCGTTTGGCAATGGTATGAACGCAATGGTTTACATATTATTTTAGGGTTCATATGTATCCTGTTGCCTTCACACTACCGTAAAAGTAATTGCATACAGTTCAATTCTGTTATACGGTTGTTTACAATTTTGTTTTTATTGTCACTGTTTTGAAACCGAATGCAGTGCATAACTAGAACTATCGTCCAGTGTTTGTGTGTGTGAGAGTGTGTGTGTGAGGGTGCGTTTGTGTGTGTGTGTGTGTGTGAGGGTGTATGTGTGTGTGTGTGTGTGGTGTGAGGGTGCGTATGTGTGTGTGTTTGTGCGTGTTGCTTTGTGTTGTGTGTGTTTGTTTGTGTGGTGCTTTGTGGTGTGAGTGTGTGTGTGTGTGTGTGTGTGTGTGTGTGTGTGTGTGTGTGTGGTGCTGTGTTTGTATATGGTGTTGTGTGTGTGGTGTTTTTTTCTGTGTGTGTGTGTGGTACTGTGTGTGTATGGTGCTCTGTGTATGTGTGTTTGTGGTGCTCTATCTGAGTGTTTGTGTGTGGTACTCTGTGTATGTGGTGCTGTGTGTGTGTATGTGTGGTGCTGGCTGGTGGTGTTGTGTGTTTTTGTGGGTGGTGCTTTGGGTTGTGTGCGTGTGTGTGAGTGTGTCTGGTGCTGCGTGTGTGTGTGGTGCTTTGTGTTGTGTGTGTGTGTGTGTGTGTGTGTGTGTGTGTGTGTGTGTGTGTGTGTGTGTGTGTGTGTGTGTGTGTGTGTGTGTGTGTGTGTGTGTGTGTGTGTGTGTGTGTGTGTGTGTGTGTGTGTGTGTGTGTTGGTGTGTGTGTATGTGGTGTTTACCCATACCCCTTGGCATCAAGATTTCTTTTTCTTTTGGTTTTGGCTTAATGTCATTACAGGCAACGAAACTGGTATTATACCCTCTTTTTTCAGATTTACACATGGACTCGAAATTAAATATAGCCAAACATGACAGGGTGAAGTAGAGTTCAGTGTTTACCTTCAAAGATATAGGAACATGTTTATACATACGCAACAAAAGCTTTAACTTTATACAGAAGCATCACATTTTCATGTGTCGTTGTGAGTCTTTGTTAAGCATTATGGCAGATACAGACTCGAGTCTGTGGACACGTCATTATCAACAGATAACAATAAAGATTGTCATAATAACCGTACACATGAAATATTACGTCGTCATGATTCCCTTGAATGGCGAATCTGGTAACATGAACAAGTACATTTATATGAATTGTCAAATGGACTAAGTTTCCAAGAAAAAGGTCTTGAGGAGGTTGAAATACTTACGTTGTACATGTTATTCTGCGTGACCTGTCGTCATCAATTAGTAATCTAACGCTAAAATTCTACAATCTTAAAGTCGTTGTATACCTAGCCGTATCTTAAAAAGTACTTCACATAGATACCTAATATTTGCTATATACAGCTTTCTCATATTCAAGAGTACTCGGATCAAAAGTTATAAAAATATGACATTTGGCCAAAAATTACTTACATCCTACCAAGTCATGTCATGGTGATACTGTAAACACTGAAATACTTGACAAACCTTTTCAACCGGATTCAACCATTTTTTTAGTTCGTTCGGTTTCACTGAAAAAAAAAGATGCGGTATAATGACGTTATTAGATAACGAGTAATTTGGGTCATCAATTCAAATAGAAAGAATAAACCTTATTTCACAATGAAAAACTACATACAATAAACAAAACTTCTTTTTCTTTCTTATTTTTTTAAACTATTATCATTTTATCATAGGTACTAATGCATACTCCAGCCACGTTAGTTTTCTACATCAAAATTTCTTGAGAGTAACCCGAAAGTTCGAGTTAGCAAATAGTATCAAGTAAAAATACAAACTTATATACGTTTCAGTTTTATAATTCAGCAAGGTATGATTTCTGTTTTTTTTCTATTATCTTAAAGCGTATCTCAAGGTAAGGTCCATTCCGTACAGAAGTACCTTATAACTGTGATAAGTGTTCTTTAAATAAAAGTATCCCCGTTAACACTGACTTGGCGATACTGAAATATGACTCTGCCCCTTAAAGCCACATATCTTACAAATAACACATATTGATATCAGAAATTTCTGAATGATTATTTTTCATTCTTACGTATAGGAAGATTAACAATTAGTCCGGTGGCCTGAATACGCTAATCTATATTTACTGTCTAGAAAGTTAGGTTAAATATCTCGAAATTCTGGATTATCTTTGAAATCTTGAGATAAAAATTTATTGTGGCCGGAAAACGCTTCCGCAATTGCATACCTTTAAAAAACCTTATCACAAATTTTGGATGTTTATCGTTACTTATATATTTTTTAAAATATCTTACTACGACTTTTTTCACACTTTCAATATCAATATATGCACAATGCGCGCGATAATAAATGACCTTTAGGATTTATTTCGAAACTGATTGAAGACGGTATTAGGTTATATCACATAAAGTAGTGACGTCAAATGAGCGAATATGAGCTGATATTTCAATCAGAAAAGATAATTTCAAAAAAAAAAAAAATGGCAGATTGATCTTTCCGTAGAACACACAAGCACAGATGAGGTGTTGGAAAAATAAGAAATGGTTTTCGAAGTGAATAATCTCGTTTGAAAGAATTGTGATATGCCATTGTGTTAAGTCTTAATTAAACAAACTAACCAATCCGAATATGTAACCCTCTCCCTTAACGCTGATATTTACTTACATAAGTTCCATTAAACGTTTTTTTCTGATTTTCCTATATAATTATATATTTTTTGCATGCTATTCTTGGTGTTTTCAACTCTGATACTAAATGTTTACGTTATTTTTATAGAAAAAAATTCAAAATCTGGAAAAGATTATTTTTTACGGAAACCATCAAAACGGGATTATTTTCTCTTTAATTAAATTTCAAAGCATCGTTTATTCTAAACTCAAAGGTAGTAGAAATAAGAACATAAAAATAACTCGACCCCCACAGTTATTAGATTCATATACATACCCAGGGAGTCTTGTTTAATATATATACATATATATACAGCAAGGAACCAGAGAAGACACAGACAAAAGCGACGAGCATTGATCATTGTGTTGGTTACCTATGAAAAAGATGATAACAAAACATACACCATCGATTTTAATTAAAACTGAAAATGAAATGAATAAGACAATAAAAAAAACAAACAAAAAAAGAAAAGAAAGAAAAGAAGAAGTAGAGACATGTAGTGAAATAGACCATTTCCCTTCTGTTTTTACTTCTGTATTGTTTCGTCTTTCTAAGACTGGTCTGTAATTATACAGACTTAACAGTATAGAAATATGTATGCTTGATATACTTGATTTTGTTGTAATGCTAATATCAACCCATTATGGTGTTTTCTGATTAACAGAGAAATAGTTTAGTATAGTAAGAATTGGGAAGGTCGTGCTTGACAGGAATTTTCCAACGTTGTTTCAAGATGGTAGTATACCGTCGATAAAAATACAACCTCTGTTCGTGTATGTGTGTGTGTTAGGGTGAGTGTGTGTGTGTGTGTGTGTGTGTGTGTGTGTGTGTGTGTCTGTTTGTTTACATTACGTTTCGAGGTACAAAGCATTATAACATAGTCACGAAATGAGGGATGAAAAAAGCGAGGTACTTTCCCCCGTAACCTCGCTTTGCCGACCATGAATTCTGTGTAGAAAATCGAATCTCTACGTCACATGACGTTTTACTGTGTACCCCATTTTAATGGTGTAGTATTTTGCACACAGTGTGTCGACTCCGCCATCTTCAAGTTGGTGATCTAGCACACCGCTCAGGTAAATTTCACGTACCTCACTTAGCTGCTGTGGAGTTCTACACTGTGTGCTAACAGAATTTTGCCGAAGTGAGGTAACTTTCATAGACCTCACTAGACCGCTGAGGTGTTACCACACTGTGTGTTAACCCCTTAACTCCCGTGAATTTTTAATGACACTAAGAAAAATCTGTCATTTTGCTTCAATAAGAATTTTCGCCCTTTTCCAGTCATCGTTTTGGTAAGAAACCCTCATATGTTTAGAAAGATGGGAATACAAGCTTTCCATTTTTGGACAAAAATCATGTTTTACGAAAAATGACGTTACTATTGCCAGAATTTTTAAACATTTGAAAAAAAATATCAAATTCCAATCATCAGCACATGTTTTCGACGAGGAAAGTGAATAATAAAAAACACATCCGAAATTCATAGTATTGTGAACTACTGGATTAGGAACCTAAGAATCTGTATATGTAATTTACTGATTCATGGTTGTTGCCATAGTTACTAGCTCGTTTTTTTATATTTGATGTTGTTGAAAATCGATGTGGTCCAGGTGCTCTATTTGCCCGTGTCCCCAAAGGGTGGAATGGTTACGAGATCACTCTAGACGGTAAGGCGTCGGCCTAGATATTGTTAGACGACGTCAACATTAACGGACGTTTCTGTGATGTGTCGGAGGTTGTAAAATATTTCATTGTTGTCGCCTTTCTTCATATACATGCCTTTATTGAAGACAGTGAACTTGAGGCCAGGCTTACTAGTTTAGGGGTAACGATTTTATCCCAATTCCAAAGACGGTATTACCTTGGGACTGAAATAGAGGGCGATACGAGATTTGTCAAGGTCAGGGTTCCGCTTACACTTCCGTCCATACCATATACTGTAAAGTTGGACAACGCGTATTAACATGTTGCACACCACAATCAGAATTGTATGTGTTCTCTGTGCCATTCGATTGACCATCTTTTCACAGATTGTCCACAATTCCGCTGTTTCATGTGTAAGGGACAGGGACATCATGCTCGTACCTATCGGACCGAGCCATGCAGGCGCTGCGGTGACGTCAGAGCCGATTGTCCGCGTAGAATGTCTACGCCTGAGCGCGCGGAGGAAGAGTCAATCCGTAAGATGTCCCTGTGTAACACGTGTGGTTCCTTTGACTGTCGATGTGATGGCGATGAGGTAGACGACGAACGTTGTATTAACTGTGACAAGTTTATATGTGCTTGCCCGAAGTCTGATGATCGCGATGATACCCTGCAGGTTACCGAAGAGTCTGAGCTCGTGACAGTTACGGATGAGGTAGCAGAGCCCTGTGACAGCATGGACGTGTTACAGGACAATGTTGATGTACATGATGAGGACGCTGTTCTCTCAGAAGTAGATAATACATGTAAGGTAGCAGTACAAAGTTTCTTGGTGTGGCCATGGGTGATTTTTTTGTACAATAGAGAACATCTGTGTAAATGCATGTAGAAAAAATGAAAAAAAGGGGGCAAAATTTGGTATATTCATGATGATGTTGGATATTGGGGCTTTACATAAAAAAAATGTACCTAGTTTGATATTACAATTTTGGCCATTATACGAAAGTGTACCTATACAGAAAAAGCTAGCTTTACTGGCAGCCAAATTCTGATGTCTGGACACGAGGTTGTGTTGTGAAAAATTTCCGAGTTACATTTTCCTGAAACATAAATCATTTTGCTCTCAGGTATGTAGTGATAAATTGTTGATATGTGTCATACTTCAAATTTCTGTCTGACTTTCAGTCAAAAATCACAATATTTTGCTATTTTCAGTGTTTTTTAATGTGGTAACCATGGTTTTCAACAGTGTTTAATACAGAGTAAACATGTATTTAGACAATGCTCTATTGTGTATTAGAACTGCATGTGGTGTGTAGTTTATGAAAATATATACTTTTATGTGTCTGATTTGCACGGTTAATCTACTGTGTGTAATTATCTGGAATGTGTCCCTTATTTTTCAGAAAATGGCCATTTAACTGTTTACTGCTGCCATACATGTAAGACATGGGCAACGTTTCTCCTCACCTTATACCCACGACACGAAAACACTGTGTGATATTTCCGCTGTTAACCGAGTGACGATACTATATAAGATACTGTATGAGAAGCGCGAAAGTGGTGCACTAAAGTTAAATTATTAAACTAACTGATAGTTTTTTACCTTATGCCTGCATATAGCTAGGTAGAAGAATAAACAAGCTTTACAATGGTATAAATTATTTTAACATAAAGAATATTTTTCTTGCTTCCATTTGACATATTTTACCTGGCGTATTTCTATCTTATTAAAAGTACTTTAACTGATTCTGTTGTTGAAATCCCTCTTACCCTTGATGAGGATGATGATAAACTGTCAATGGGTGAAGATGAGAGTGTGGGGAGGCTGAAAGGGAGTTTTTGAAATGGGGGTGAGTCTGATATGTCTGGTACTGAGGAGTGAAGTCAGTGTGAGAGGAGTGATGTTTTAGAATTAAAGAAGTCAAGAACTAAAATAGTTAAAAGACCGCCGCAAGTGCAAACACGGCAAAAACAGCCCAGAACTTCCTTTCAAAAGTATACAAAGTAGAGATTATTGATATAGCATTATTGATTATGTTTAACTTGTTATCTTTCAACTGTAATGGGTTGAAAGACATCACTAAAATCAAATAAAATTTTGTTTGGTGTAATGAAAAGAATTGTAATATTGTTTGATGATAAGTGACGCACTGGAATGACACTTTTGTAAGTCAGATAAGTGACAAATGGAATGGAAAAAATATGCTTTTAATAACGACAGTGGTCATCAGGGTGTAGCAATATTGATTAGTAATGATATGGAAAAATATGTGATAAATTCTGAAGGTCATGAGGGTCGGATTTTTACATGTAAAATTTGATATTGATGGTTCTATTTTAAATGTTTTTAATATTTACGCGCCAAATGTTCTAAATTTCTGATTTTTTTTTTCATTTTGTAAACTCCAGGTTGAGTAATGTGGACGGTAATATCATATTTGGTAGAGATTTTGATACCACCCTTAGTCGTTTTAGACAGAGGTGGGTCATCGTGTCATGTTGTTGATAAATGTTTTAGAAAATGAATTTATTTTAATTTAACTGATGCATGGAGAAGAAGAGATAAGAGTTGTTCTGTTTTTTTTCGCCCAAACAAATCAAAAACGGTTATTTGCGTCAAAGTAGAATTGATTATTTGATCGTTTCCCAGGAATGATTAAGTTGTATCCAGAACGTGTTCTTTAATGACACTTTTTTGAGTGACCATGCGTTTGTTTCACTGAAAATTGATTTAGATAACTTAGAGAAAGATACATGGTTATGGATTCTTAACAACACTTTTTTTTTGGAAGCAGAATTTGTGTATAAAATTAAAAAGATTATATCTGACAGAAAACAGGATGAAATGTATTGCACCTACCCTTTAATTTGGTGGGACAATATAAAATAAGAAATTTCAAAAAATTTACAACTGTATGAAAAAGAAAAGTGTGATGGGGCGATTTTGAAACCGAAGTCTAAATGGGCAGTTGACGGTGATAGGAATACTGGTTATTTTTTAAGACTGGAAAAGTACAAACAAGGTTTAAAACTATTAAACAACTTACTAATAAAAATGGTGACTTAGTTTCTGATACAGATTCACTACTAAATGTAATATATTCCTTTTACAGAGATTTATATTCTTGTGTACAAGTTTGTGAAGATGAAATTGATTCTTTTTTACAATGCATTGCAACAAATTTGTCTGAAAGTGAATGCTTATCATGTGATGATATTATTAGTAGCGAGGAAATAAAATCAGCTTTAAGTTGAATACCTAATAATAAAAGTCCGGGGAAAGACGGACTGACAGTAGAGTTTTTCAAACATTTTTATGATGATTTTGAAAGTATATTTTTGCATTTGTTTGATAATATCCGTAAAAAAGGGGAAGTTTCTAAATCAATGAAACTGGGTGTGATAAATCTGTTATATAAGAATAAGGGTGAACAAGTTTGCCTAAAAAACTGAAGGCCTATTAGCCTGCTGAACGTCGATTATAAAATTCTAACAAGAATTATATCAAATAGACTGAAACAGGTTTTGCCTTCAATTATCTCCCCTTTCCAAAGTTGTTGTGTGTTGGGCAGAGACATAGCGGACAATATATCCAGTGTTACAGATGTTATGAACTTGTTTGAAAGGAATAAATTAGAAGGATATATTCTTAAAATTGACCAGGAAAAGGCTTTCAACAGAGTTCACCAGGGTTATCTGTTAAAAGTGATAGAGAAGTTTGGATTTGGCCCAATTTCATAAATTGGATTAAGATTTTTTTATACTGATATCTATAGTAGTGTTAATTGTAAAGGGTTTTTAACCAATTTTCCCCTATCCGGAATTCAGTAAGGCAGGGCTGTCCAATATCTGCGTTACTATACGTCTTGGTTACTGAACCTCTTGGACAGACAATACAACACGCTGATGATACCACTTTGACCCTTTCAAAAAAAAAGATCTATTGAGGGAGTCTTTAATGTTTTGGAGACATATAGTCAATAGTCTGATGCGAAAGTAAACAAATCAAAAACTGAATTACTTTGTATTGGTAGGTGACAAATATCTGAAAATGAATGTAACTTGAATAAATTAAAACTTTTAAAAGATGTTATTTTAATTGTCGAAGTATATCTGGGAAAGATTGACGCTCTCTGTGATGAGCTTTTACAGTTATGGTCTCAGAGAAACCTAACTATACACGTAATACCTTACAGTTATCGTATCTTTGTTTTTTGTTTAAATGTTGGTACACACTTGCTGTTACGAGTATACCAGATGGTGTGAAAAATGAATTAAATAAGTTGTGTATTGGTTTTCTATGGAATGATACATATCATCTTGTATCGTTTAAAACTGTCATCGGTGATAAGCGTAACGATGGATTACACTGTCCTGATTTATGTCTATAGCTAAAAGCTTTTACAGTTAAATTTGCATTCCGTTTACTTTAAGCTAATGGAACTTCTTACAGATTGTGGAAGGATGCGTGTAAATATTTTTTGTCTAGTGTAGGTGACATGAACATTGGGATTTTGAGCTTTTCTTGTAAATATACTTTTTGCCAGAAATGTTAAAGCGGATATTACTTTAGATTCCAACATCGGGAAAAGGAAAATTCGGCTTATGAATAATAAAATTTATCCATAATAAAGCGATACACGCGCCTATAACGTCAAATGTGTTGTTTATGTACATATTTGCGACGTCGGAACATTGTTTGTCTCGATTGTCGTTTATAAACATGTTCATGCTCTGCTTATTACGAAGAAAGCCGGTATTCGTTAGTCTCACAGTAACACCATTACCGTTATATTTTTACATTTAGAACGCATACCCCCAATTGGGCCCCACCTTGCAGTCAACAACAAACCCATTGTTGTCGATAGTAAATTCAAGCGAAAAATACAACTATTCACCATTTATCAGATAACACTTTTAGTAGTGTTGTTCATAACTTATTCACGCGTCAAACACTGGATATTGAATTATGATCAATGACAGGCGGATACGTTGTAATTATAGGGCTTACGTTAAGCTAACCAGTCAAGTAGCAGCTTCGCAAATTCCGAATCCGTATTCAGTCCAAGATCCGCCTTCCTCTTTCGCCATCTATCGATCTCCTGTCTAATATAAATTCTTGCCTGTCCTCTTTTCTGGTCTGACTCCTTTCTCTTAAGCTTTCTCTCACTTTCTGTAAGGTAACTTTAAGGTCCTCGTCGTCTTTTTGTATTTGCGTCCGCTAGATTGCTTCTTTCTAGGCTTATACGCATGCGCAGCATCAGGGTTACGAGCGGTAATGTATGAATTAGGTCAAGACCGCACTGTTTACATTCTTTATTTTTTTTTAGATATTAATAAAAAAATGGTTTCAAGTGACTTTTAATTTCAGTAATTAACAGAAAGTCTTAGTTTTGTAACATGCTATTGGAAATTAGAACGTTTTGTATTGTTTTCTCGTAGTGTTTTTTAACACTATAGTCGCTTTAAATAAATGAATAAATAAAGTCAACTTTATATAATGGAGTTTTGCTATTACTGATCTTTACAATAATGGATGTTTGTTTATCTAATGTTGTTAACTTGTTGGTTTAGAATTACAACAAAAAATACCATAAAGCGCTCGTTGAGTGTAACAAAATGAGTAAAAAATGGATTTAATGGTAACTTTGGAATAGTGTGTATCGTACAGAACAGCATCTTCGTTTAAAGTACATCAGGTCAAAAGGCGGTCAGTGCTGCTCCGAGGTAAAAATCATGTGATTAACAGATAGTGATGCGTTTACCTGTATAATGCGATATCGCAAGTGCTGCAATGCTTTTTCTGAAGTATCGCTATATAGTCTGAATAGGACATAGATCCTTTGTAAATGTGTCATCTCACGCAAACGTTTAAAGCATTTTCCTACTTTGATTCGGCAATGGTTGTAAATTAAGGTATGTTTAAAATAAGGGAATTTATCAATACAGACGCACAATGTACATGCATAAGGTATTGGATATTAGGTATCCATGTATTGACATTCTAGTAAAATATCTCATTCTTTATGAATATATGTGTGAAATACAAACCGGACCAGCGATTAGACATGTACGTACACCGTGCACACGACGTCATCAATCTAAGATGATCCGAAAAAAATCCTTGTATTTTCAACTCGCAAAAAGCGAAGAAAATATTCGCCGAATAATAATAATAAAACAATTGTTGAACGTTTTTCTCCTTTATGTGTTACAATCAGAAAATCAATACCTCTACAAACAAGGGAGATATGACGTCACAATTAAACACCGACGTCACAATTTATTGTGACTTTTTCAAGCTCTAGTGAATACCTTATTTAGATAATGTGAATTGCAGTAATATGTCTCTCATTTATATTGAACCGAGCTTCGTGTCTATTGTTTTATCGGGGATATTTACAATTTACGACACAGTATATTTACTTTATTTAGTGAATTTCCCAACGAATATCAGTATATTGATACCAGAAAGTGACTTACGGCCACATATATTTACCATAGAGGTATCTAGCTGTATTTCTTCACAGACATAATTATTGTAAATTTTAATAAACAGTCTCATATACAACATCAAACGAGAAAATGAACGTAACTATTATAAAGTAAATTCTAGGTGGTACCTAAAGCTTATGAGCTGACCTTATTATATATTGAACATTTAGACTAAAATGAGGCTTTGTAACATTTTTGAATGGAGTACATTGATTTTGTGACCACACAGATGATAGATGAAGCCGTGATCTAATAAACAATAGCGTCAAGAATTGCAATGGTTTCATTGATGAAATATACCCACGATATTTTCTATTAATTAAGCAAAATTCTTAAAGTAGTTAAATTCCTGAAAGCTCATTAAATCAAATTGAAATTTAACATTTTACATCAAGTTTGTCTTATTATGCCAGCATCGAGAATTTTATTTTATAAATATCAAGCTGACATGTTCCATAGAAAAATATTCTAGCGCAAGTAAAATGGGACGGCATGTCGCTTTGAGTTCAAAGGTGTTGATAATTTTTATGATAATTTATAATAATAATTAAATGGCTGAACTGTCTGGATAGTCCTCCTTCAAACTACAGCTTAGTAAGGGTACACATGTAGACTTGGATACTCTATTTAAGAGTACTCTATTCAATCCCGACTTGGTGGACTCATTTACTCCAGTTCTGGCGTCAGCTCTAGCCAATGCCCTACCACCCCTCTTGCAGGAATCAATCCATCCATTTTACAAATACAGCTTTTAACAAACGCAGTTTAAGAAGCGTGTTATCGTATTTAGAATGCATAGCATCTGGTTTTGATATCGTTTGTATTATAGAGACTCACCTTGATTTACATATAGTTGACGATGAAGCACTCTTAGATAATTTTGATACCGTGGAACTCCGGGTTAGGGGATTAATGTGAATACTTCATATCTCCTGTGCACGTGTCGTAGAAATTACTTAGAATTTCCGTTCGCTCAAGTTGTATGGATGGAGGTCCAGTTTCCATGTATAGAACTCCAAATAGTCCTCACACTTTTTGGGACCTCTTTCGTGTCTCAGTTGAAACAGTTTTGAATGAAATTCCGCATGTAGTTAAACTTGGTGATATAAACGTTGACTTTCTAGTATTAGATACTTGTAGATTCCTGCATGTGATATGTCAACAATCAACAGACCGGCAAGATTACGACCCACCCTGCGCTCACGTCTTAATCTTGCAAATGGCAAACGCATTGATGCGAGTAGTTATAACATTTCAACAAAACAAAACATGTTACTTAAACCATGGTGATTTATTAACAGTGATTCATTTATTTCAGTGATAAAGGTATTTTCAAAGTCTTGTCGCAAAAAAAGCATTGATGTGCAGGTGAACTCGTCATCTTACAATCACAAAAATAATACCATATATGTCCCAATCCCACTAATAATTCATTTCTCACATATTCATAAAATCTCATCTCTTCTCCATTTTTTCTTGGTAGCCAGCTTACAGTTGTTTGAATCAATTTTTAATCATTCTTAATTTACGAATAAAACTCTCTGGAGAGAAGACATTTCATCGGTCAGACCATTGATTGGATGATGCACCCGCTTCTTGTTTTGAATCCATACGGAGCGCAATATTGGAACCCGCTTCGAATTTTGATTTTCAGCACAGAGGGTTGTTCAGTGTATCAAAGTTACCGATTACTGATTGTTATTGGCATTTGGATCTTTTCCTATTAATGAGAGTTTTCTGTACATTTTGACCAATCTTGAAGCGACTCCAACAGGTGTGCTTTGATTCTTCCACGAACGTGTCAACGATGCCACAGGATTTGTCAACAATCGATGATCACAGACAAAATGGCGTTGACTCTTGTGGGACCGTCTTGAAGTAAAGTCATGACATACACTGACGGAATAGAGTAGGTAAATTGTGTCATTCACTTCAAGACCTGCATGTTTACCCTAAAAGTGGCAGTAAAATGAATCCTCACTTTTGGATATAAAATCATTTTTAGAGCAAACAAACGAACAAAATCAATCAAAAAACTTAAATATAGATGACAATTTAACGTTATCGAATGGCACTTAAAACTGAAACTATTCATACCAAGTATCTGAGGGTATACTACTGCAACAAGGATAGAGAGTATTGCTAGTGCAATGCATGTCTCTTACCGTCTCCCACAAGCCATTACGTTATATTTATTTATAAAGGTGGTGCTGTTTGGCGTTAAGTATACAATTACTTTGTTACTTATTTTGAAAAGAACAATGGAAAAATAAGTACGACAATCGGACAATATATCACCATTGTGCAATAATGTGTTATGGTCATTTGCAAGTGGTTTAATAAAAATCTTCTCAGGAATGAAGCCACTAAAGAGAAAACACTTTTTAACACTGACACTCAAACTTGTTCAAAATAATTTGATGTTTTATAAGTGTGTGAAGTTTGATGAGAATCCCTTAAAGAATGAAGGCCACCAGAACGCTACAGTAGAAGTCTGGGTTTTAGATCTAAATCCGTTCAGGAGTTCATAAAGTACCGTGTACATAAGCATTTTCATTCAAAACTGGTCGAGAGAGACCTTTGACATAAAAAACTTCGCCAACGACCATTAAAATCTAATCAGGTACATGACTTGATGTGATACTATTGTGTGAATATTGACAAAATCTTTTTTATAAGTTTATGAGATATCTTGTAATTTCCTTTGTGCTATGAATGCATAACCAACATAATCAATATGTAACACCTCTCTTCAAAGTTTCAACCAACGGAACGCATCATCAGCACATTGAATAGGTCTAAAACATACAACAGAGAGGTTAGAATACTGCTTTCACATATATACAGGTTTATAGGCTAGTGATTCTCATGCATGCATTTATTATGAAACTTTCAAAAGAATTATTTACAGCCAGATCTTACAATATGTCCAGGACCTGAATTCTTCTCTGCAGTTCCAGTTAGAACATATTATTGCATTTGAGCAGTATCTAAAGATTTGATTCCCTAAATTGAACCATTACTTCAAAACCACACATCCAGCCGAACATCATGATGCGGCATATTTTACTCATTGTATGTGTTATCTGATAAGAAAGCTGAATAAAGGTGTATGTGCATACAAGCACATAAAGCATGGATTTGACATATAGCAAAACCAAATTATAAAAAGAATGTTCTCGATAAAACCAGAGAAAATTTTAACACTCATATTATGGCTATTAAGTTTTTAGTAATTATCCTATATCTTCACAACATTCATATATATTCACAAAATTTATATATATTCACAACAGGCTAGAGAAGCACTATAAAAAAGAGGTTAGATATCAAGTACAATTACAGGGAATACAAATTTTGCAAACATTGCTGCGTATACATGATATACTAAAGTATGGCCTTATCAAAATAACCAGTCCTCAAAAATCCACTTTCCCGAGCTTACGAAATTTTGTGTTCTGCCTCTCTGGTTGAAAACTGCTATGTTTTGTTCAATATAATGTATATTATCTGTTTGAATGGCGTCTGTAACTATAAACTATCATTGTTGTTGAAATCAAGAATTTAAACCAAGCAGTCTTTCAGCAGATTTTGAAAAAACTACTAATAACACAATACATTTAAAAAGACGATGTAACCAAACTTGTCAAACCAAAGGTCTTTTTCTAACATGCTGCCCAGTATTCAATATAGTTGTTCTAATCCTACTTATTAGAAGTTGCAGCCATACTCTCATCTGTTTAGCTACTAAAGGTTATTCCAGTTAAACATCTATCCAACCATAGGAGTTCAGGTTTTGTCGAAGGATACCACCCACAGAAGTTAATTAATAATTTGCTTTGAGGAAATAGGCAGGTATCACCAAAACCATGGATAGGAGTGATTTATTTTGAGTCCTGGGTTCAAGAAGATGACTTACTAGAATATAGACCGGATATTAATTCTGAGCATGACATCTTTAGGTACCTACTCTATGAGAAGTAATTATATAAATGTATGTCCAATTATTGACCAATAATACTGTAATAGTGGATATGTATATTGCTTGAACTGTGTGGTACCTGCTAAATTGGTTGAATCATCTTTGTTATCTTTGACCCTATTCCTTCTTCTTTGAAGACGCGAAAAGAAAGCTTCAGGTTTTTAAAATGTCCTAAAAAGAAAATCATGAATTATTTATAAAAGAAACATTAATAAATATGCATCATTAATTAATTTTTAATGCAACTAACTACAGATTATGATCCTACATCCAATCTGTCAGAAAACATTTAAAGTGCGAGAACTAAAGGATGAAAATAAACGATGTCACAGCTAACAACATTAATTTATGTTCATACATTATATTATTATGTTCAAAACAAATGACAACAATGTTAAAATTCACAAGTTTATCACATCAGTACTAGATGGCAATTGTGCTTACATGTACATATATGAGTCTTTCAATTGTGACAACAGAATGCTTTTGTGGGCCATTCCATATTATGCCTGTTTCTATTGTATATTATGTATACAGTAAGTTTTTTTCATTAACTAATGAAATATCTAATTGCTGAATATTGCATAAAATGTTGTTGGCAACATCAATATAACTAATAAATAAGAATATAAAAAAAACTATAGTTTATATAATTACCGAAATGCCCTTCTTGCAAGTATTTCATAAGACGTTCACTTTTGTTGATTTTAAGCAAATTGATAACACATACAATTTATTGCTTAAATGAATGAGACTTGTTCATGTAGGTTACTAACAAATCATTTCTTCTGCAATATAAAGCGAGACAAACTGAAGAAAATGGTGGAAAAGTAGAATTTCAATATTTGGGACCTGTGGTACCTCTGTCGAACAAATATCTTCCCACAGGGGGACAAAGATGAAAGAGAGAAAAAAAAATTATTGAGAAAATAATGAAAACGTAATGTTACTATGGTAAAGAAAAAAACCCTTGCCCAACTTTTCCTAACCAAGATACCATTTGTTTGTGTATGAGTGAAAGAACACAATAAAGTAGACATGGGAACTTTCAACAACTTTGTTATGATAAAATGTGGTAAATATGAAGATCAGTAATACCCTTTTCACATTGTTATTGGTCATTATTCTGATTGATAATACACCTTTAACAGCGTTATTTATCCTAATTTTGATTTATTATACACCTTTCACATTATTAATGTTCCTTATTCTGATTAATAAATTTTCTATATTGATATTGTTCCTAAATCTGATCTCTAATACACCTTTCACTGCGTTAATGGTCCTTATTCTGATCGCGAATACCCCTTTTTACATTGCTATTGGTCCTCATTCCGATTGATAATTCTCTTTTCACATTATCATTGATCATTATTTTGATCGTTGATACACCTTTAACAGAGTTATTGGTCATTATTTTAAGTTTTAATACATCATTCATATTGTTATTTATTATTAATCTGATTTAAAATGCACTTTTCACTTTATTATTTATCTTAATCCTGACTGATAATACACCTTTCACATTGTTATTGGTCCTTATTCTTATTGTGAATACACCTTAAACATCGTTATTTATCCTAATTTTGACTGATTATACATATTCCACTTTGTGTTTGATACTCGTTCTGATTGATAATGCAACTTTCACATTGTTATTGGTCCTTATTTTACTTGTTAAAACACCTTAAACATAAATATTTATCTTCATTGTGATTGATTATACACCTTCCATATGTTATCTGTCCTCGTTCTGATTTTTAATACAACTTTCATATTGCTATTGGTCCTTATTCTAATTGTGAATATATCTTAAACATCGTTATTTATACTAATATTGATTGATAATATATCTTTCAGATTGGTCCTGATTTTGATTGATAATACACCATTCATAGTGTCATGGGTCATTATTCTGAATGTTCGTACAATATTCTGATTGTTAATACAACATTCAACTTTTTATTGATGTTTGATTGTTAATACACCTTTAACATCGTTATTGGTCGTATTTCTGATTGATAATAAACTTTCCTCATTGCTATTAGATGTAATTCTGATCGCTAATACCCTTTTCCCATTATTATTTTTCCTTATTCCGATCTCTAATTCCCTTCTCACAGTGTTATTGGTCCTATTTCTTATTACACCTTCGATATTGTTGTTGATCATTATTCTGATTGCTGATACACAATTTATTTTGATATTGGCCATTATTCTGATTGTTAATTCGCCTTTCACGTTGGTATTTGTCCTAATTCTGTTTGCTAATACACATTTGACTTTATTATTGGTCCTTATTCTGATCGCTTATTCACCTTTACATTGGTATTATTCATGTCTGTTTCTTCTTAACAAAAATAAATTGAGAAATAGGGTCCCCTTGACAGTAGAAAGGTGAAAAATAACATTCTTAGTCAATTGCAGAAGTTGCATTTTTGTTAAGACACTGGCTTACAAATACAATATACTATGTACATTGTTCATATAACTGCTCTTTTTTTTTAAAGACTATTTTCAACTTTTATGAAAACAAATTGAAAGTGATCCTTAGCAATATGCCAACATGTATTAATCATCCACCAAATGATTATAGTCCATACTACTGCGGTATTTTAAAAACACATTAAATCTATCAAAGATATCCGAAGCTGATCTCACATCCCGTTTGTAAGCAATACTTGGCTAACCAAACGTGACCCCGGCTACTCTGAATTGTCGACAGAAATACAATTATGAATAAATTACCTGACAGCAAACTGAGATACTGAAAAAAATATGGCTTCCAAACTGGATCTTATAATAAGAGTTTGCATTATACTATTAACAGCGTTCATAGTTATTCAAGTTATATTTTATTGTTCGGCACAAACTCAAAATATTCGATTGTACAATAACATAGTACTGATCAAGAATTACAGTGGAGCAATACGGAAACATCTGGAAATGGCAAACGAAATGAAAGTTATGTCTGTGATAACCGATGCGACTCATGGAGATTCTAACTGGACGGACTACTTACCTGAATGTCCACCAAACCCACCAAGACTTGGTTAGTATTTTATTTTCTAGATCTAATGAACATATTGTTGAACTATCAATTTTAAATCGAGAACTGGCACTGAAACGAATTGCCCAGATATAATACTTTCTAATAAAAAACTGAACTATGTAATATGTGTAGTCAATCTGTCGTTTATCATATGATGTTATCTGTATTTCATACATATATATCCTAAGTGTGTCAGATTTAAAAATTGTAAATACTGGCACAATGTAACGTACAGCGGCTTAGTATTGTACATATATATATATACGAGCATTATCATAACGTGACAACTATGAGTTGCAATTTACTAAGTTAATTGGTATATACATTTGCCTATAAAAAAATCCTTTAATAGTGATATACAGTTATGTACGTTTTGTACAATTCTTTAGAGCTTAAGTAATCAGGAGGTCAAGCGAAGTTCCATGGCTGTACTTGGATAAATCGTCATTATTTCAATCATCTCCTAAAGCCGGAGTATACCTGTAACCCTGAACAATGTGTGTTTTCGTCATGTTACATTTTTTCATGTTTCAGAGATAATTTATGAATAAATGCTTAACTTTAATTGATTCTGTGTTTATTCCTTATCGCATTTCACCACTTCCTTCCCAAAGCTGCCAACACTGAAAAACACCTACAGTGTAGAGAGAAAAACACTATTTATTCAAAACTGAGTTTTATTTACAAATGGCACAAAATTGGTTACAAAGATTCCTTTTCACTTCTATGAAAATGAAATAAAAAGGATTTTTAAAAAGATACGTCTTCGTAACTTCATTTGGCCAAAAACTAATATTTCTGATGCAACATTGGGTCCCACTGTCAATTTATGCTCTGGAGTATTTTCTATTTTACGCAAAATGAATGAAAATACATGTAAGTATATAAACTTAGACAAACGGACATTGGACCTTTGTATTATCGGTTCTATAAACAAATTAAACAAATGACGGTAAATGAATTTGATATGTACGTCTGTAAGATAAAACTATTCATTAAAAATTGAAATAAGTTTGGCAATTTTCGATACCTTATCATGCATTAACAACAGACTGATACAATTGAACAATTATATTTTTGAAAATGGTTTTATTTTCATTACCATTTTGTTAATTCTTTGAATTTTGTTTGAATATCGTATTAATCTAATGGTTGCATGTTGATAGTTGGTCCTCTAGCAACATACAAAAATTCCCCATCTTTGGAAAAAATGGAGCTGGAACTTAAATATCTAAAGCCAGGTGGACACTTCGAACCTCAGGAATGTCGAACTAACCAACGAGTGGCTATAGTGATACCCTACCGAAACAGGGCATCACATTTACGTACGCTTCTCTACAATCTCCATCCAATGTTGACGAGACAACAGCTGAACTATACTATCTTCGTTATCGAACAGGTAAGATAATCACACACTAAAACTATATGATGAAGGTGAGTTGTTTGATGCTTCACATGGTTGTTCTTAACGTGAACAGGATACGGTGTTATAAGCTGTGTCTCATCCCTTGCTCTACGGTTGCTTATGAATATTTATAGATAGAAAGAAAAGGTTAATGTTGTTTTAGTCATGAAATAAGTAATGTTTTTACTTGTTTTTATTTCATTTTCGAGGTATGTGGTGTCGCATTTTAATTTCATTCTCATAAAATAAAACTAAATAACAATAAAACAAATATACAAAAAATACAAAATTAATTAGTCTGTCAACACAAACTTTATGATTGAATGTATGTGATGTAAAGTTTGTATGTATGTATGTATGTATGTATGTATGTATCTTTGTGTGTATAATTGTATGCTTATGATGTATTATGTTTATGTCTGACCACCATGTTGTCTAATCATATTGATTGTTTATATCAATAAATATTCTGAAACGAGACAAAACAATACAAATTTTAATCTAAGGTGTTCTAGCCGGATGATTCTATAAAAAAAGTTTAAAAAAATAAAAAGTAAAATAAAGTTCTTGAACATGTTTCCTTGCTGCCTTATATTCAATATACCGTATATGTAAGGGCGATTGTATCACCAGGGTCAGGCCACATGCTGTTCAAAAAGCGGAACACTGTGGTATAGCGTGTATTTGTAAATACTTTTGTCACGGTTCATGAACCCCTGTGTACGAATTCTAGTAGGACGATTGCATGGATAGAAACTAACATAAGAAATCAAAAAGCTCCATCACTATCATACTGTAGAAACAGTTCAATATTGTTCATTTTAAAGTATTCACTGCAAATGTGTCGGATTTTAATAATTGATGAAACACAGTTACTATGTTTAGCACGTGATTGAGACATGTGTTAATCGAAAACCATATAGTGTTTTTATCATCCTAGCGATCTAACGCCTGGTTTCACACTATCAAAAACTAATAACTCTGAAATAGTTTGTATATATCAGCGTTTATATTACTATTACAGTTAGTTGTCTAAAAATACATTTGCATTATACCACCTAAATAAAATACTGGTGTATACAATTGATACTTTCAGTGATAGACTACAGAATTAGGAGTACACGTGGTTATTATACGATTTTTTGCGAGGCCACTTCATTTAAAAATTATTAATAGGAATAGACAGCAGGCATATAAAAGTGGCGGTAAAAAAAAACATAATACACCATACACCATAAACATACATACATACATACATACATACATACATACATACATACATACATACATACATACATACATACATACATACATACATACATACATACATACATACATACATACATACATACATACATATATATACACAAATACATACATATAAACAAGCATACACACATATATACATACACACACATACATACACACACATACACACACACCTACACACATATACACACACATACATACATACACACACACGCACATACATACATACATACATACATACATACATACATACATACATACATACATACATACATACATACATACATACATACATTCACACACACACACACATACATAAATACACACACACGCACACATACATACATACAAAAGCCCTCTCCCACTTTAGTGAGGGAGCAAGTACACATAATGCACATTTTTTCTGATATCAAGGGATTATTATTCTAAATAAAAAGGATATTTAGACCAAGATAGAGAACTATTTATTCAGAGTTGTTTCCTCATTATAAGTACTAACTGAAATATTGTGAATAAATCAGAAAGAACAAATAATAATAGGGAAACAAGTAAATAACTATTAACCGGCATTCATCTCATGATAAATGAAAGTTGAATTGACTATATCTATGGAAGGATATCAATTTTTACAAATTCTATTTTGTCTTAGTTTTAGATTTGTTCTATAAGTTCAATTCATATCAATATATATCAAACATTGGACATTAAAGCCTTTTCTGTATCATCAATATTGTTAACTACAGCATCAAACAATGATTTATTGTTATAAACAAAGGGTTTGTTATAAACTTTGTCTAGGGTTATTATATCTAGGGCAGTCAAAAAAGAAATGTTGATCTGTTTCAGTTGGGGTACCACATCCACAAGATGGGTCACTTGATTTTAGGATACAGAATTTAAATCGCGAAATTGCGTAACTTCAATGTGACACAAAGAAGTCCATAATTTCACGACATTCGTAACAAATGAATCATTTTCCCGTGAGGTCTGGCGTTTTATCCAACATTTACTCTATAGTTGGTTCACGTGTGTTTTACAGATATGAAGAAGTGAAATGTGAAGGTTTATGCATTAACAAAAAATAAGAACATAATTTTGAAGGACTATGATGGATAACTACCAAATGATGGAGACCGTTATAGAATAGCTATGCTTTCTTTTCAGGCTGGAACGAATACGTTCAACAGAGGACTTCTGATGAATATTGGATACGTCGAGGCAATGAAATCTGAACAGTTCAGATGTTTTGTTTTCCATGACGTTGACCTCATTCCCGAAGACGATCGTATCTACTACGGTTGTGGAAATGGTCCACGTCACCTCTCAGCAGCCATAGATAAATTCAACTATAGGTACTTGACTTATAATGTGATTGGATGATAGTGCAACATGAGTATCCAGATGTTTGTATAAAGGCTTAGCACAATGATTTTGACTACATTTGTAATGCGTAACGTTAACACAAATTCGGCATTGCGTAACTGAATTCGTAACGTTGAAGAAGGACAAATGAAACTTGTACACAAAATGAAAATATGGCATCAATTGTGACAAAATGTACCAATAAAGCAAAACATTCCATAAAAAATAATGCATAACAACATCTTCAAATCATGTAAAGACATTTCTAAAGCAAATGTACACACATAACGAAATGAAAACTAACGCCTGACAACAAAAAGTACCACAGAAAGCAATGAAAAATGCACCTTAATTCCAACACATACATAAAGATAAAAACAAAAAGAAACTACAAAATAAGAAAACAAATGAAACAACACACAATGCCAAAATACACCCGAAAACGAAAGTAGAACGATGAGAATATGGTTTAACTAGCACATAACAGCAGAATGTACACAGCACACAATGACAAAATATACCACAAAACAACACACCATGACAAAGTTTAACACAAGAAACAGCTCACGATAAAATGCACATAAAATCAATGTACAAGGTCAAAATTCAACAGAAAATACAGCACATTATAAAAATATCACACAAAAAATCACACAATGACAAAAATATAACTTAACCGACACAAAACCGGAAACACTCTTAACCAACACACAAGAAAATATACCACAAAACGGCACACATAACAACAAAAATGTATCACAAAATAGCATACACAACGACAAAATGTACCACAAAACACCAAACATAACAACAAAATATACTACAAAACACCACACATAACAACAAAATATAACACCAAACACCACACATAACAGATAATCTACCTTAAAACAGCATACATAATGACAAATGTACCACAAAACACCTTATAAAACGATAAAATGTACCACAAAACACCATACACAACGACAAAATGTACCACAAAACATCAAACATAACAACAAAATATACTACAAAACACCACACATAACAACAAAATGTACCACAAAACGCCATACATAACGACAAAATGTACCACAAAACGCCATACATAACGACAAAATGTATCATACTATCTACAATCAATATCACTATCTACCACTTTATACTGAATCTAATATCCTTATCCTTCAAGGCTGCCCTATCAATCCATTGCCGGTGGAGTCACTCAACTACGACGAAATGATGTTGAAATAATAAATGGTTTCTCCAACTTATACTTTGGTTGGGGTGGTGAAGATGACGACTTATCTGTCAGGTATTGTGTCTAAACACCAATTATTGATGTGTCGTCTCACTTGTATGTACATAAAGGAAAGGGGCTCAGCACGCTCAACTATGGTGCTTACATGTCGCAGATGATGGTTATTCAGAGACTGTTCTAAATATTAAAATTTCCGTGCACAATATCGGCAACTGTCAAATGACATAATCGGGTTTAAGATTATGAAAATGTTTGGCTTGTTGTGGTACGATTTGGAGTTGGATGTGTTTGATAATCATTAACATAGCTAGTCATACCATTGTTGTTTCACTTATTTTGATTAAGAAGCATGATATTACTTACTCTGATTCACCAGAATTTACAAAGTGGGTGACGTCGATGAGGGAAAAAAATTGATCTTCCGAAACACATGGTCTTATTCTCCTTGTATGTTTTTAGGAGTTTCCTTGTGAATCTTTGTTTTGTTCATATTTGTTTTTACTTTCGCCGATTTTGAGGTCGAATATAAAAAATCTGTTAAAATGTCAGTATTTTCTTCTGTAAATAAAGGAATAAGCCGCTAGAAAGATGTTTTAATCTACAAGTGATTCAGACTCACAAGTGCTGGATAATTTTTTATTCTGATTTTGTAATAATTCATATTTATCCTTGTATTCAGATTAAGGAATGCCTCTTTGAAGATACAAAGATACAGTATGACGATTTCGCGCTACAAGATGATAAAACATACCAAAGAAAAACACAATATGCCTAATCCTAAAAGGTACGTTTGATTACAGCATTCCATGACACTTACTATATACTGTCAATCCATTTGATAATGAATGAACGCGAAATATAATCTATTGCGGCAAATTATTGATTCACAGTAGATTGTGTTTATGTTGACTAAAAGACTTTTCCTATATGGGCATGTAAGAATACAATTAGTGAAATTACCAATTACCTAAATTATTACTTTTCTTTCGATGCCTTTTGATTTTTTTTCAATCGCTTCCAAATTTTAGCACTTATCTTCAGTGAAGAGTCCCAGAGGGACGAACCAGCTCTATACTGCAATTTGATTCATTGTTTGACACTACTGTATCTAACGCTAAGTTTATGATAAAGGTGCTATTCACTTGTCATCTTTTGTATAATCATTGAACAAATTATTGTTCTTTTGATACAGTCACCCTTCCTCCAGATACTGCTCCAATGCCCCTTGATATAGATATTGTTCCGTTACCTTTCCTAGAGATACTGCTTCGTCGATATGCTCTTGTAAATGCTCCGTCGCCCTTGCTCTGTAAACCGTTCCCTTGACTTTGCTCGAGATAATGCTCCGTTTCCTTTTCTCTTGATACTGCTCAGTCGTCTTTTGTTTAGATACTGCTCCTTCGCCTTGCTCTAGATAATTCTCTGTCACTCTTGCTCTAGGTACTGCTCCGTCGTTCTTGCTCTAGATAATTCTCTGTCACTCTTGCTCTAGGTACTGCTCCTACACCCTTGCTCTAGATAATGCTCCGTCACCCTTGCTCTAGATACTACACCGTCACCTGCACTGTCGCCTTTGCTCGAGATGACCTAGCAGTTTCGTCCATCAAGATAAGACCAGTGCCGATAGAGCAGACCCAGATAACGAACCAAATTGTATCATATCCATTTTCTCTTTCTAACACTTGTCTATGACTTGTCTTATTATCGTTGTACTTTCTAAGGGGCCTCGGTTTAATTTCATTAGTTTCATTTGTTATTATTGCCATAGCTTCAAACAATTTGTGTCTGAATTCAGGTTCCTTTATGTCGATATTATCTCCCTTGTTATTTTGTCCCGTGGCGTTGTGTATTTCTAAAATATGCGCCATGTTTACTTCAGGATGACGTTGCTAGCCGCTGCTACTATGAGAATGAAAACTGACGGGATCAACAGTCTGAAATATAAAGTGTTAAATATAACCAGGGGGACGCTGTATACTAATATCCAGGTCGAAATAGACCAGAAAGATTACGCCATATAGTTATGAATTAAAACAGACAGCGCTAGTGGTAGGTGTTCTCTGTGTTTACACATTAAAAATATGATACCGAGATCAAGGACCCGCATGCCTATTATTCATTAGATCGACAGGTAACCATGTCAACCGCACAAATCGCAGTTTTAGTCTTATTATAAATATTAGTATTTTAGCCAGTGGGTCTCTCGTCATTTCGTAATTGTATTTGCCAGCCTGTTTGTCTGCCTTTCTGTCTGTCTACCAGTTTATGTATGTAAGGGTGGATGATAGTTGTACAGCCAAGAACATTTATTTCAGTCACTTGAGAATGAATATATGTACACGTACATTTGTTAATAAATATATCAAAATTTAATACACCTGTGTTTATTTTTCCATTTATTAAACACAGAATTTGTGACAGACTTTGATGGACAAGACCAACAACCCAGGATTCATTCTCTGGTTCTATTTCTATATTTATAAGTTTTTGTTGTGTAATTTAATCATATCGGTAAGATCATCATTGAATCATACTGGAGTGTAAACCTCGTTGTGCAGGCTTTTAAAAAGGGAAAATACCAACATGTCAGCTTAATCATGATTCAAACTCAAATTAATTAAAACTAGGTCAAAATATGAACAAAAGAAAGATTTATCAGGAGATCCCTAAAAAAAAAATAATAATAAGATCAAATGTTCCGGAGGAGAAAGCGTCCAAATTTCGAAAAGTGTTTTAAGTACAAATCCGAATACCAAGTGGGATTTTATTGCTTGTAAATGCTTATATTAAATGCAAATTTATTGCCCGAACGGAAAACATGTTTATACAATAGTAACATCTTAAAAACAAGTCATGAAATATTGTCAGGAGTGATTCGGACCGAATTAGAATTGAAATAGTTTCTCTAAATGTGTATACTTAATTTATTTTACAACAATTGTGAAACAACTTAAACTAAATCTTGTTGGCCAGGACATAAAAGCGCACGTGGGTACTTACTGCGGGAGAAAACCAGAGTAACCAGAGGCAGTCTCTATGGTCGGGCAGATGACGCCCTTATTTTTTACGTCCTTTCCAGGAATCGAACAATGGATGGCTCGGTTAATTCGATTGCATTACAACTGTGCTACCCGATCATCCCTCCAGACAACCGATAATGTCGTCTAATGACATCACTGAAATGAAATAAACAAAAACAATGAGGAGAGACTAAGTATAAATTACATGTGGGTGATAGAGAACATCACAATAAAATACTGAACATTTGTTTGCCCAGTTATAAGAACATACCGTAGACACTTACTCTTTAGTGGTTTGTCTCCTCTCTACATTACTGTAGTGGTTCATCTCCATTCTAGATTACTGTAGTGGTTTGTCTCCTCTCTAGATTACTGTAGTGGTTCATCTCCTCTCTAGATTACTGTAGTGGTTTGTCTCCATTCTAGATTACTGTAGTACGTAGTCTCATCTCTATATTACTATAGAAGTAAGCCTCCTCCTCTCTACATTACTGAAGTGGTTTGTCTCCATTCTAGATTACTGCAGTGGTTATTTCTAATACACCTTTAACATTGTTATTATTCCTAATTCTGATCGCTAACAAATCTTTCATTTTATTATTAGTCCTTATTCTGATCACTTATACATCGATCACATTGTTATTTGTACTCATTCTGATCGCTAATACACCTTTCACATTGTTATTTGTCATAGTTCTGATTACTTATACATATTTGACATTATTATTGGTCCTAATTCTGATCGCTAATACTCCTTTACATTGGTATTATTCATAACTGTTTAATCTTCTGCACTGAAAATTATTGAGAAATAGGGTCCCCTTGACAGCAGAAAGATGAAAAATAATATTCTTGGTCTATTGCAGCAATTGAATTTTTGTTAAGACACTGGCATACAAATACAATATACATTGTTCCTATCACTTGTCAATTACTACTCATTTTCAGATTATTTTCAATATCTATGAAAACTTCAAATTATGGGCGGTCCTTGGCTAAATTTCAACTTACATAAATCCTCCAACAAAGCCCACATAAACTAATTTTCAAATGTTAAACATTTACAAAAAAGTCTATTGCAAACAACGCTTGGCTAACCAAACGTGACCGCGTATGAAGTTGTTATCCTGTACAGAAATATTCAGGCAATCATAAAGAAATCATCGGACGGCAATCAGCAATCTCTCTGGTTTTAAATACCATTATTGTGTCAACTTTACAAAATTGAGATATTCGACTTCTGCTGAGAAAAATATGGCTTCCAAACCGGATCTTATAATAAGAGTTTGCACTATATTAATAACAGCGTTCATAGTTATTCAAGTTCTATTTTATAGTTTGGCACACAAGCAACATTTTCGATTTTACAATGCGGCTCATGGAGATTCTAACTGGACGGATTACTTACCTGAATGTCCACCAAACCCACCAAGACTTGGTTAGTATATTATTTTCTAGGTCTAATAGAAATATTGATGAACTAGCAATTTTAAATCGAGAACTGACACTAAAAAACTGAACTATGTGATATGTGTATGTTATCTGTATTTCATACATATATATCCTAAGTGTGTCAGATATAAAAATTGTGTATACTGGCAAAATGTAACGTACAGCGGCTTAGTATTGTACATATATATATATATGCGAGCATTATCATAACGTGACAACTATGAGTTGCAATTTACTAAGTTAATTGGTATATACATTTGCCTATAAAAAAATCCTTTAGTGATATACAATTACGTACGTTTTGTACAATTCTTTAGAGCTTAAGTAATCAGGAGGTCAGGCGAAGTTCCATGGCTGTACTTGGATAAATCGTCATTATTTCAATCATCTCCTGAAGCCGGAGTATACCTGTAACCCTGAACAATGTGTGTTTTCGTCATGTTACATTTTTATCATGTTTCAGAGATAATTTATGAATAAATGCTTAACTTTAATTGATTCTGTGTCTATTCCTTATCGCATTTCACCACTGCCCTTCACAAAGTAATGATCTTTGCTTCCCTTAGTTGCCAACACTGAATAACACCTACAATGTAGAGAGAAAAACACTATTTATTCAAACCTGAGTTTTAGTTACAATTGGCACAAAAATGGTAACAAAGATTCCTTTTCACTTTTATGAAAATGAAATAAAAAGGATTTTTAAAAAGATACGTCTTCGTAACTTCATTTGGCCAAACACTAATATTTCTGATGCAACATTGGGTCTGGAGTATTTTCTATTTTACGCAAAATGAATGAAAATACACAATGACAGACGGACATTGGGCCATTGTATTATCGGTTCTTTAAACCAATTAAACAAATGACGGTAAATGAATTTGATATGTACATCTGTAAGATAGATCTATTCATTAAAATTGCAAAATGTTTGACAATTTTCGATACCATATCATGCATAAACAACAGACTGATACAATTGAACAATTATATTTTTGAAAATGTTTTTTTTTTTTTTTTTTTATTACCATTTCATTAATTCTTTGAATTTTGTTTGAATATCGTATTAATCTAATCGTTTCATGTTGATAGTTGGTCCTCTAGCAACATACAAAAATTCCCCATCTTTGGAAAAAATGGAGCTGGAACTGAAATATCTAAAGCCAGGTGGACACTTCGAACCTCAGGAATGTCGAACTAACCAACGAGTGGCTATAGTGATACCCTACCGAAACAGGTCATCACAATTACGTACGCTTCTCTACAACCTCCATCCAATGCTGACGAGACAACAGCTGAACTATACTATCTTCGTTATCGAACAGGTAAGATAATCACACACTGGTTAAAACTATATGATGAAGGTGAGTTGTTTGATGCTTCACATGGTTGCTCTACGGTTGCTTATAAACATTTTTAGTTAGAACAAAAAAAGGTTAATATTGTTTTAGTTATGAAATAAGTAATGTTTTTACTTGTTTTTATTTCATTTTCGAGGTATGTGGTGTCGCATTTTAATTTCATTCTCATAAAATAAAACTAAATAACAATAAAACAAATATACAAAAAATACCAAATTAATTAGTCTGTCAACACAAATTTTATGATTGTATGTATGTGATGTCAAGTTTATATGTATGTATGTATGTCTGTCTGTCTGTCTGTCTGTCTGTATGTCTGTATGTATGTATGTATGTATGTATGTATGTATGTATGTAAGTGACCCATCTTGTGGATGTGGTACCCCAACTGAAACAGATCAACATTTCTTTTTTGACTGCCCTAGGCGTTAGATCGCTAGGATGATAAAAACACTATATGGTTTTCGATTAACACATGTCTCAATCACGTGCAAAAAACATAGTAACTGCGTTTTATCAATTATCAAAGTCCGACACATTTGGAATGAATACTTTAAAATGAACAATATTGAACTGTTTATACAGTATGATAGTGATGGAGCTTTTTGATTTCTTATGTTAGTTTCTATCCATGCAATCGTCCTACTAGAATTCGTACACAGGGGTTCATGAACCGTGACAGAAGTGTTTACGTATACACGCTATACCACAGTGCTCCGCTTTTTGAACAGTATGTGGCGTGACCCTGGTGATACAATCGCCCTTACATATACGGTATATTGAATATAAGGCAGCAAGGAAACATGTTCAAGAACTTTATTTTACTTTTTATTTTTTAAACTTTTTTTATAGAATCATCCGGCTAGAGCACCTTAGATTAAAATTTGTATTGTTTTGTCTCGTTTCAGAATATTTTATTGATATAAACAATCAATATGATTAGACAACATGGTGGTCAGACATAAACATAATACATCATAAGCATACAATTATACACACAAAGATACATACATACATACATACATACAGACAGACAGACAGACAGACAGACAGACAGACAGACAGACAGACATACATACATACATACATACATACATACATACATACATACATACATACATACATACATACATACATACACACACACATACATGCAAACATATACACATACATACATACACACACAGGCACACACACACACATACACACATATAAACCTTATATAACATACATACAATCATAAATGTAATATTGACGAACTCATCAATTTTAAATTCTGGGAGACAACTCTGTTATTTTTTATATTTTGAAATTATGATTATAAGAAAAAACAAACCACCAGCTTTCCAGTTTACAATGTCTTATGATATTCATCATATTAAATGTGCATTACATGTACTTTCTCTCCCATATAAAAGGGGTTTGGACCAGAATGTCCATGAAACAAAAGCCCTCTCCCACTTTAGTGAGGGAGCAAGTACACATAAAGAACATTTTTCTGATATCAAGGGATTATTATTCTAAATAAAAAGGATATTTAGACCAAGATAGAGAACTATTCAGTGTTGTTTCCTCATTATAAGTACTAATTGAAATATTGTGAATAAATCAGAAAGAACAAATAATAATAGGGAAACATGTAAATAACTATCAACCGGCATTCATCTCATGATAAATGAAAGTTGAATTGACTATATCTATGGAAGGATATCAATTTTTACAAATTCTATTTTGTCTTAGTTTTAGATTTGTTCTATAAGTTCAATTTATATCAACATCTATCAAACATTGGACATTAAAGCCTTTCTGTATCATCAATATTGTTAACTACAGCATCAAACAATGATTTATTGATATAGGTGGTACAGATTGGGCAGCCATGCCAAACATAGTTTAGTTGATAGTGGTTATGATTATGGTTGTTTAGGGTTTGTTATAAACTTTGTCTAGGGTTATTATATCTAGGGCAGTCAAAAAAGAAATGTTGATCTGTTTCACTTGGGGTACCACATCCACAAGATGGGTCACTTGATTTTAGGATACAGAATTTAAATCGCGAAATTGCGTAATTTCAATGTGACACAAAGAAATCCATAGTTTCACGACATTCGTAACAAATGAATCATTTTCGCGAGAGGTCTGGCGTTTTATCCAACATTTACTCTATAGTTGGTTCACGTGTGTTTTACAGATATGAAGAAGTGAAATGTGAAGGTTTATGCATTAACAAAATATAAGAACATAATTTTGAAGGACTATGATGGATAACTACCAAATGATGGAGATCGTTATAGAATAGCTATGCTTTCTTTTCAGGCTGGAACGAATACTTTCAACAGAGGACTTCTGATGAATATTGGATACGTCGAGGCAATGAAATCTGCAGAGTTCAGATGTTTTGTTTTCCATGACGTTGACCTCATTCCCGAAGACGATCGTATCTACTACGGTTGTGGAAATGGTCCACGTCACCTCTCAGCAGCCATAGATAAATTCAACTATAGGTACTTGACTTTTAATGTGATTGGATGATAGTGCAACATGAGTATCCAGACGTTTGTATAAAGGCTTAGCACAATGATTTTGACTACATTTATAATGCGTAACGTTAACACAAATTCGGCATTGCGTAACTGAATTCGTAACGTTGAAGAAGGACAAATGAAACTTGTACACAAAATGAAAATATGGCATCAATTGAGACAAAATGTACCGATAAAGCAACACATTCCATAAAAAATAATGCATAACAATATGTTCAAATCAAATAAAGATACTTGTAAAGCAAATATACACACATGACGAAATGAAAACTAACGCCTGACAACAAAAAGTACCACAGAAAGCAATGAAAAATGCACCTCAATTCCAATACATACATAAAGATAAAAACAAAACAAAAAACAAAATAAGAAAAAAATGAAACAACACACAATTTCAAAATACACCCGAAAACGAAAGTAGAACGATGAGAATATGGTTTAACTAGCACATAACAGCAGAATGTACACAGCACACAATGACAAAATATACCACAAACCAACACACCATGACAAAGTTTAACACAAGAAACAGCTCACGTTAAAATGCACATAAAATCAATGTACAACGTCAAAATTCAACAGAAAATACAGCACATCATAAAATATCACACAAAAAATCACACAATGACAAAAATACAACTTAACCGACACAAAACTAGAAACACTCTTAACCAACACACAAGAAATTATACCACAAAACGGCACACATAACAACAAAAATGTATCACAAAATAGCATACACAACGACAAAATGTACCACAAAACACCAAACATAACAACAAAATATACTACAAAACACCACACATAACAACAAAATATAACACCAAACACCATACATAACAGATAATCTACCTTAAAACAGCATACATAATGACAAATGTACCACAAAACACCTTACAAAACGATAAAATGTACCACAAAACACCATACACAACGACAAAATGTACCACAAAACATCAAACATAACAACAAAATATACTACAAAACACCACACATAACAACAAAATACAGCATACATAATGACAAATGTACCACAAAACACCATACATAACGACAAAATGTACCACAAAACGCCATACATAACGACAAAATGTACCACAAAACGCCATACATAACGACAAAATGTATCATACTATCTACAATCAATATCACTATCTACCACTTTATACTGAATCTAATATCCTTATCCTTCAAGGCTGCCCTATCAATCCATTGCCGGTGGAGTCACTCAACTACGACGAAATGATGTTGAAATAATAAATGGTTTCTCCAACTTATACTTTGGTTGGGGTGGTGAAGATGATGACTTATCTGTCAGGTATTGTGTCTAAACACCAATTATTGATGTGTCGTCTCACTTGTATGTACATAAAGGAAAGGGGCTCAGCACGCTCAACTATGGTGCTTACATGTCGCAGATGATAGTTATTCAGAGACTGTTCTAAATATTAAAATTTCCGTGCACAATATCGGCAACTGTCAAATGACATAATCGGGTTTAAGATTATGAAAATGTTTGGCTTGTTGTGGTACGATTTGGAGTTGGATGTGTTTGATAATCATTAACATAGCTAGTCATACCATTGTTGTTTCACTTATTTTGATTAAGAAGCATGATATTACTTACTCTGATTCACCAGAATTTACAAAGTGGGTGACGTCGATGAGGGGAAAAAAAATGATCTTCCGAAACACATGGTCTTATTCTCCTTGTATGTTTTTAGGAGTTTCCTTGTGAATCTTTGTTTTGTTCATATTTGTTTTTACTTTCGCCGATTTTGAGGTCGAATATAAAAAATCTGTTAAAATGTCAGTATTTTCTTCTGTAAATAAAGGAATAAGCCGCTAGAAAGATGTTTTAATCTACAAGTGATTCAGACTCACAAGTGCTGGATAATTTTTTATTCTGATTTTGTAATAATTCATATTTATCCTTGTATTCAGATTAAGGAATGCCTCTTTGAAGATACAAAGATACAGTATGACGATTTCGCGCTACAAGATGATAAAACATACCAAAGAAAAACACAATATGCCTAATCCTAAAAGGTACGTTTGATTACAGCATTCCATGACACTTACTATATACTGTCAATCCATTTGATAATGAATGAACGCGAAATATAATCTATTGCGGCAAATTATTGATTCACAGTAGATTGTGTTTATGTTGACTAAAAGACTTTTCCTATATGGGCATATAAGAATACAATTAGTGAAATTACCAATTACCTAAATTATTACTTTCCTTTCGATGCCTTTCGATTTTTTTCAATCGCTTCCAAATTTTAGCCCTTATCTTCAGTGAAGAAACCCAAAGGGACGAACCAGCTCTATACTGCAATTTAATTCATTGTTTGACTCTACTGTATCTAACGCTAAGTTTATGATAAAGGTGCTATTCACTTGTCATCTTTTGTATAATCATTTAACAAATTATTGTTCTTTTGATATAGTCACCCTTCCTCCAGATACTGCTCCAATGCCCCTTGATATAGATATTGTTCCGTTACCTTTCCTAGAGATACTGCTTCGTCGATATGCTCTTGTAAATGCTCCGTCGCCCTTGCTCTGTAAACCGTTCCCTTGACTTTGCTCGAGATAATGCTCCGTTTCCTTTTCTCTTGATACTGCTCAGTCGTCTTTTGTTTAGATACTGCTCCTTCGCCTTGCTCTAGATAATTCTCTGTCACTCTTGCTCTAGGTACTGCTCCGTCGTTCTTGCTCTAGATAATTCTCTGTCACTCTTGCTCTAGGTACTGCTCCTACACCCTTGCTCTAGATAATGCTCCGTCACCCTTGCTCTAGATACTACACCGTCACCTGCACTGTCGCCTTTGCTCGAGATGACCTAGCAGTTTCGTCCATCAAGATAAGACCAGTGCCGATAGAGCAGACCCAGATAACGAACCAAATTGTATCATATCCATTTTCTCTTTCTAACACTTGTCTATGACTTGTCTTATTATCGTCGTACTTTTTAAGGGGCCTCGGTTTAAATTCATTAGTTTCATTTGTTATTATTGCCATAGCTTCAAACAATTTGTGTTTGAATTCAGGTTCCTTTATGTCGATAGTATCTCCCTTGTTATTTTGTCCCGTGGCGTTGTGTATTTCTAAAATATGCGCCATGTTTTCTTCAGGATTGCGTTGCTAGCCACTGCTACTAAGAGGATGAAAACTGACGGGATCAACAGTCTGAAATATAAAGTGTTAAATATAACAAGGGGGACGCTGTATACTAATATCCAGGTCGAAATAGACCAGAAAGATTACGCAATATAGTTATGAATTAAAACAGACAGCGCTAGTGGTATGTGTTCTTTCTGTTTACACATTAAAACATGATACCAAATTCAAGGACATGCCTATTATTCATTAGATTGCCAGGTCACTTTGTCAACCGCCGTATGAGTCTCAGATTTAGTCTAGTTATTGTTATGTATAAATGTTGTATAGAAAACCAAATTCAGATGTGTCGTATTTACATGCATTGCATCATATTGATTGTTTACATAAAAAACACGTTTATGATTATTTGTCAGAATATGTGTAGCTAGGCAGATTTTCCTAGAAAGCTCGGTTACTAGAATGACATGTGTGTTTCCGGAAGTTTCTAAATCTAGAAAGTTCGGTTATTAGAATTACCTGGGTGTTTCCAGAAGTTTCTAGAGACACATGTAAACAAGCTAGGTACCTGCTAGTCTAGAATCATCTAAACAAGATTTTTTTAGAAACCTGAAGTATATATAAACATGATGGAACTCCTATATATAAGGGCAAAGAGGAAAGGAGTAACCCTAGCAATTACAGACCTATCTCAGCTACATCAATTTTTAGTAAAAATTCTTGAAAAAAATGTTTTTACATATCTTTTTAACTTTTTTTCCAACAATAATATTATCTCTAGAAAGCAGTCTGGCTTCCTTACTAAAGACTCAACTGTTAACCAACTGATTTCATTGTATGATTAAGTATTAAAACAACTTGATAGAGGGAAAGAAGCTATGATAGTATTTTGTGACAACAGCAAAGCGTCTGACAGGGTCTGGCATGGTGGTTTAATTCATAAACTGAAGAAATATGGTAAGACAGACAGTATTCTCAACTGGATTAAATGTTATCAAACTGACAGGCAGCAAAGGGTGTTATTGGATGGTTATAAGTCAAATTTACAAACGCTAAAAGCAGGAGTGCCACAAGGCTCAGTTTTGGGGCCATATTTATTCCTAATATTTATTAATGACCTTGAAGATGACCTCCTTTCCCGTGTCAAACTCTTTGCTGATGACACCTCACTATACGTCCTGATAGATAATGATGGCAGACATGCTGCAAATATTCTTAATGACGATGTAAGAAAAATAACTACATGGGCAGATAAGTGGGGTGTTAAATTTAATCCAAACAAAACAGAATCTCTATTGATATCGAAGAAGATTAACCCCGAGGCAGCTTATCCTGTCCTGTCTAACAGTAATGATATCAATGTCAATTTTTTTTAACAGCCATTGTTCATGGGCAGATCATATTAATTATATTTATGAAAATAGTTGCTCTAAACTACAAATTATGCGAATGCTTAAACATAAACTTGATAGAAAGTCACTTGAAATTATCTACAAATCATTCATAAGGCCATTACTTGAATATAGGAATGTTGTTTGGAATAACTGTACACAGGATGAAAGTGATCTTCTAGAATCAGTTCAGTTAGACTGCCTTCGAATTATAACTGGGCTAAGAAGCGGTACTAGTCATAACTTAATCTACAAGGAATCTGGAATTGATAAATTTTAAAAAAGGCGTTACGATCATCAGTGTATATTATTCTGCAAAATACTGCAGCATGACTGTCCTCATTATCTGTATGAATGCATTGTACCATATTTTAAGATTGATACTAATGCCCATCTTAAACACCTTACGTAGAACTAACCTATATAAGATTACTTTTTTCTCAAGTATATGTGATTGTACCAACATTTTAAAGTATGGTGGTTCAAGTAAATATGATATGATACTATGTCAACTACGTAACAATGCAAGCCAACTTAACTATGATTTGTTTATGGATCATCTACCTGATAATCCAAATTGTACTTGTTGTGATTATATTGAAGATGTAGGTCACTTTTTCTTTACTTGTCCGAAGTACGACAATGAAAGACAAATTTTGCTCTAGTCTATATCTAGTGAAATTAGTAATATTAGAATTGATATTAATCTCCTTACAAAGAGTGACATTGACTTAAGTGCTCATGCTAATGTTTTCATTCTCTCCTGTGTCTTGGAATACATAGAAAAATCTGAAAGATTTCACTAGCTGTATTATATTAATTATTATAATACTTATTACTAAATGATTCTGTACAGCTCCTGTGTAACTGGTCGCTAATGGCACTGTGTGTAGTGACATTGACTTTGTAGAGTCATGACCAGCCACATGACCTGCTAAGTAGCTCCACTGTCCTGTGTCATATTCTAACATTTGGCTGTGAGTGGAGGGGGAGTATGGGCTTGTTAACTCATCAGTCATCACAGGCCTGTAGCTTTTGGCGAGGTGTCTTATGGTGATTGATGGAGTCGGTAGACCCATATCACATACCCTGACCCAGAAGCCTATTTGTCACCTTGAAAAACTGAAATAAATACTTTTGTTATCCGATCACTTGCTGGGCGCCATTATGGTTGCTACTGAAAAATCAGTAGAGTTAGAATTATCTCCCTTTGTATACTCGGAATAAAGTTAAGCACCACCATTATAAATTCATAAATTTACTGAAACCTAAACCAAATAATTTTCCGCATATATATACACACATATATGTATATACAATTATTATTTTTTCAAAAATACTAAACAGATTTGAAAGGTGGCAAAATATATTGTGATAATAAACAGCTAGATTCTAAGAGTACATTATTTAAAAAGGCTGAATTATGTATTGCTTCTATATATCCTTATTCATATATTCATGTTTCTTCCTGTTTAACGAAATGTTTGTATAAATGTAAGGAAAGGGATATCATAGGTAATGCCTGTGCCCAATCCATTTGTTAACGCTAACAATAAAATAAGTATTAAATGAAATAATGGAACTGGGCCTGAGGAGCCTTTTTGAAGTACTTACGGCTTGAGTGAGCTTACTTTGAGACTTCAGTCTGTGAAGTGTGGACTTGTACAGTTATTTAGTGATAATGCCTTATGGACATATATACCTAGCGAGGAAACCATTCTTGGATTATTCTTCTGACTTTTGATTAATTAGTAGCTAGCTCTGTACACCATCACAATATTTGTAATTTTATTGCATAAAATTTATTTGTTGTTATTAAGTTGTTGAATTTTGATAAAGCTGTTGGGCTTTGTTTGCAGTACGTTAATTCTGTAACGTAGCATTATATGTATTAGTAGTTTAGCCAGTGGGTCTCTCGTTATTTCCTTATTATATTTGGTGAAACATACAAACGATATGTCTCTCTGCCTGCCTCTCTGCCTGCCTCCCTGCTTGTCTGCTTGCCAGTTTATGTATGTAAGGGAAGATGAAAGTTGTACAGCAAGGAAACTATATTCCAATCACTTGATAATAAATCTATGAACACGTACATTTGTTAATAAATATATCAAAATTTAATTCATCCGTGTTTATTTTTCCACTGACTCAATACATAATTTATGGCAGACGTCAGGATTCATTCTCTGGTTTCTGGTGAATAAGCAGCACATTTCACACATAAAACAAAACCAAAGAATCAAAGAAAAAAGTGTAACTGAAATGATAGAAATCGTTCTATTTCTATATTAATATAGTTTTTGTGTTGTAATTTTATCATATCAGTAAGATCATCCTTGAATCATACTTAAATGTAAACCTCTTTGTTCAGGATTTAAAAAAAAAAAAATACCAACATGTCAATTTGAATCAGGATTAAAACTCAAATTCAATCAAACTAGGTCAAAATATGAACAAAAGAAATGTTTTTAAGGAGACACCTGAAAATACAAAAGAATAAGATCAGGTGTTCCGGAAGAGAAAGCGTCTTAATTTTGAAAGTGTTTTAAGTTCAAATCCGAATACCGAGTGAGATTTTATTGCTTGTAAATGCTTATATGGAATGTAAATGTATTGCCCGAACGGAAAACATGTTTATACATGAGTAACATCTTAAAAACAAGTCATGAAGTATTGTCAGGAGTGATTTGGACCGAATTAGAATTGAAATAGTTTCTCTAAATGTGTGTAATTAATTTATTTTACAACAATTGTGAAACAACTTAAACTAAGTCTTGTTGATCAAGACATAAAAGCGCACGCGGGGTCTTACTGCGGGGGAAAACCTGAGTAACCGGAGGCAGCCCATGTGGTCGGGCAGATGACCAATTATATCGTCAATTGACATCACTGAAATGAAATAAACACAAACAAGGAGGTGAAACTACGTAAAATTACATTTTGGTGGCAGAAAACATCACAATAAAAGATTGAACATTTGTTTGTTCAGCAACAAGAACATACCGTAGACACTTACTATTTAGTGGTAAGTCTCCTCTCTACATTACTGTAGTGGTAAGCCTCCTCTCTACATTACTGTAGTGGTTAGCCTCCTCTCTACAT
>NW_026782080.1:0-29241 GCF_031769215.1 Ylistrum balloti
AAAGTATAAAAAGAATATATAAACATAAAAGTGACAACTTTTTATGTGGAACTCAAAAGAATGTGTGTTCTATACATTGTATAAGAAATTAAAAGTTGTAAACATAGATATTATATTCATATTTAAATTACATAACATATTTTTGTCATAATTGATCAATAATTACACATTATTTAGTGAATATGTTGTTAAGTTTTTTACAATGAAATTAAGAAAAAATAATAAAAAGGAACAGGCACCAGCACAACTGTAACTCACACAAATGTCGATAAATGTTTGTGAAATATGGATTGTCAACAAGATTTGAACTCACAGTTTAATTAATATTACAAATGTTATTTTCTTAATGTGAAAAAAATAAAATGTTGCTAAGCACTTTCAAGAACAGACTACATGGTTGCATTTTAAATTAAATTAAGAATAGGTATTTTTTTATTTGAAATCAAAATAAATAAATAAGAGTTGTCAACAGGATCTGAAGTCAGAGCTTAATTAATTACACAAATAGTTTTAATTAATGTTAAAAATAATAATGTGTTGCAAAGTTCTCGCTAGAAAATATGTATTATAGTTTTATATCTTAAATTGAATATAAAAAAAATAAAAAATAAAAAAACAAAATCAATGGTCATCAGGATTGGATCCCATAATTGCGGTGCTTATGCTCCTGAGCCAACCCTCATACCACTACACCATGAAACAGCATATGCAACCGGAAGTTATTTTGAAAGTATATATACACCGACTATGTTGGCTTTCTCTCTGGCTGTTTCCAAGACAATGAGTATAAATAGATGCGCTCTTTCATTTCTATTTTTCCTTAGTTAATAAAACGAATATTTTTCAGACAGAAAGAAGACATTTTCAGTGGACTTCAACAAGACACACAGTCTCTGTTGAAGTTTATAATGAATTACTCTTGAATTTATTGTGAGCTCGCCTTCAGTCCAGACGACACTTCACCGTTTGTTCGGCGATCAACATCGACAACATTCAAGCTGGGCTTGGCAGCACAGAATAATACTGTTTCAGAACTTTAAAAAGTATTGAGATACCTTTAAATAGATTTTATTGTTAATAAATGACATTTGAATAAATTTTTTAACAAACATCACACAAAGTTAGTGGATTTTTTGCCGTCTACCTGTATTGGGGCATCTGTCAACCAGACGTAAAACTGATGATGCAATCAAGTGCTGCAGACGTCCGATGAATAAAAAAAACTATTCATTTTTTATATCACATCAGTTAAAAATTTTTGCTAACAAGAACAAATCTTACCTTTCTTGGTTGTGAAAAATTAAGGAATTGTTGGTTTTAACTCCATCATTTGAGTGTTTCTGCTGCAGTAAACAAAAATATCGATAGCGGCGAAGTCCGTTTTCCGTGTTCCGGACCATATATTACACGCGATCTTGCATCAAAATGCCGAAAAATCATTTTAAAAATTAATTTTTCAATATGAGCGCAGTCTTGAACAAGTTTTTCCTTTTAACACATTAAAATTTTTATTTTGTAGCATCAATATGAAACTTGTTCAAGCCTGCGCTCATGGTAAACTTCAGTAAAATGTACCCACGAAATGGGGGAAATCACCGATTTTCGTGTTTTTTGTCAATTTTCAAACAGCTATATTAAAAAATTGGTGATATTTTTTAAATCTTGAAAACAATTCTAGAATCATGGACACTTCCATTATTAAATGTCTTCACTCTTTTGATTTTCTGAGACAATTTTTCTCAGTAAAATATTGGGGGTACATAGGTACCCAAACCATACATACTCCTTTATGTCAATAATTGTCTTTTACAGACTTTCAAGATTTTACAATCTAATAACCAGGATTTTTAATCATGACGAGAAATGTTCCCATAAACAATATCAATATTTTCTCAATATGAAGAGAAATTTCTATATAAATATTTATATACAAGAGGTTCAATAGACCTGTATCAATCATTATGATCTAATCATGATTCATCTGTGATCTTCTAAAACTATCTAGATTAATTAAATACACACAAGCCAAAGTTAATACTGGTAAAAATTCCTGCATGCCAAACAGATCATTATCAGGACAATAAGCCACTAGCTTATATTCAGAAGCGACTTTTAAAATTGTTTTCTTCTTTGTTATAAATTCCCTGACAATTTTAAACATTTGATGTCTGTGATTTTGAGAGCTGATCAAGATCATTATCATTTTTATCTGTATTTGTTCTTTAAATGTTGGATCTTTTGCCTTCTTTTCTCCTCCGTTCTGTCCTGTTTTTTGCTCTTTATCATAAGAAATTTAAAAATTGTGGTATATTACCATCTTTAACTGTCAAAATCCAAGATGGTCGCCAGCCATTTTTGTTTTTCTAAGCAGTCCCAAAATCAAAAAGGCACAACTGATGACGAATCTACATATGAAATTTGAGGAAGGTCCAGTACTTTAAAAGAAAAAGCAATAATAATCTTTCATTGTCAAAAATGTACACCATTCTGAAATTTTGTTTTTCTGATCAGTCTCAAAATTAAGCAGGCACAACTAGGGACCAAGAGAACCTAGACACCCATCCATTACATTAAGGGAAAGCTACAAAGAAATTTTAAGAAACCATTAAGTACTTCTCCAGAAATATCAAAAACAAAAATTGTTTACGGACGTATGGACAGACAAAGGACCATGGACGTATGGCGATAGGAAGAGTCCACCATTTGATGATGGTTGGCTAAAAAAGTTCCAGAGATTTTGATAAAATTCTCTGTGATCAACTTTAAGGGGATCAAGGTCATTTATTTAGTCCTTTATTCAATGTATCAATGCAACCATTCATTTATTCACAAATTATTTTCACTACTAAAAACAAAGATGGACAGAGCCAGAATGGTGATCCTATGAAAGGACAGATGATGATAACTAATATGCATACATACTGGCAAATTCTGTAAGTCAGATATGAGATGATGAAGATTTGTCATCTTACCTCGTTAACCCAGAAAAGAGGAACAAACACAGGAGTGATATCTTTCGTAACTCTGTAAAAGAAAAGCAGATTTCTGTAAACAACTATCAAAATCAATTAACCAAGTACTAATTGCTTTTGAGACAAATGATAGTAGCAGTTTCCACAATACAGAATGGTGTACAGATTTATTTTGCACAGAGTTTTCACTAGATCCAGCTAAACTTCATCAGGGAATTAGTGTCCAAATTGTGTCAAAATACATGTAAATACAATGCATAAAGTGAAGATAATATTCAGAAAGCAGGGGTTATCAAAATACTGATAATATTGATATCGAACAGACATTCAATGAATCCTCTGTGATATTCGACTTCAGTAAATATCAACGAGTTTCATTTTAAAAATTTTCATTCACGAAAATGAAATTTACATAGAGAATGAAAAGACCTTAATAAATTCACCTGTATTCACAGAAAATTTTATCTAGACATGCTGAAAACAACCAACAGCATTATACTGACAAATTTATCGTCTTATAACCAAGATAGACAATTCAGGTTATATTAGACGGTTGACTAAACTTGGCAGTCTGAAAAACTTGAAATCTGGATGATTTTGGCTGGATACAAAGGTGTCTGGATTATCAAGTGTCCACTATATACAGGTACATACATTTTATTAGTCTAACTAATTTGCCTTTAAATGTAGAGATGACCTCTGTACAGAACAAAGCAAATTTCTGTTAGTGATATCAGTACACTATATCTCTTCGTCCAGGTATCTTTGATACATGTATACAGTATAGGTCTTTGATACATGTATACAGTATAGGCCTTTGATACATGTATACAGTATAGGTCTTTGATACATGTATACAGTATAGGTCTCAGTATGTATTACAATGTAATCTATCACAATGTATTAGAGAGTAATGTTGCCTGGTTTTATACTGGGAAATAAACTTACTCAAACTCTCCTATAGGCTGTATATACATGTTCAGTTGTATCTTCTTGGTCACCTGCAGCACCAGACCAGTATACTGAAGGAAAAAATGGTTAAACCGAATCAGTATTATACTTAATTAGCATGCACTGAACAAAGGCGACAACAAACGTCCTTTCGTCTACAGTCATGGGTAGGCTTATTACTGGACAATAACAGCTGTTTATAAATTTATTTAACATCAATGAATATTGTGTGACTTATAACTAGACATGAACGTACTTCCAGATAAATACAGTATACATACTGATAAAGATATAGAGTTTTGATATAAAATATCAGAAAAGCAATCCTGTATTATAAATAGAGCAAACCATTATTCTAGCTAATGTTTTTGGTACACTAACTTGTTCCTAAGCAACCCTTACCCTATATTATAATAAGAGAGAACTGTTTATCTAGGTAATGTTTTGGTACACTAACCGGTTCCTAAGCAACCCTTACCCTATATTATAATAAGAGAGAACTGTTTATCTAGGTAATGTTTTGGTACACTAACCGGTTCCTAAGCAATCCTATATTATTATAAGAGAGAAACATTTATCTAGCTAATGTTTTTGGTAAACTAACTTGTTCTTAAGCAACCCTATATCATAATAAGAGAGAGAACTGTTTATCTACCTAATGTTTTTGGTTCACTTACTGGTTCCTAAGCAACCCTATATTATGGGTTGAGAAGACCTTTATTCTAACAAATATTTTATGTACTTACCGGTTCTTTGTCCACCATGGTCTGATGTTCCTCTTCTATAGGATCAAGTCCCTCTACCGAGTCTTTGTACTCCTGAGCAGCTAGGTTAAAGTGAGGGTAAGACAGTGACACCGGAATGTGGAAAAAGTCAACTAAAATAAAAAGAATTGAAGCCATCATTTATCTAAATGCTTACATTTTCTATTTTTCAAGTTAGCAAAGATTAGAAATATGTGTTGTGAGAACAAGTTTACCTTCAATTCATTCTACACTGCCTGTTTCTTTCATCAATAGCAGGCTTTCGGGTTACATTTCTATCTACACTGCCTGTTTCTTACATGCCATGAGAAACACAATGTTATATATTCTGGTGAAAAATTAGAGCATTCACAGTTTTAAAAAGGTTGGAAAATTAGAATGCTGCAAAATCAAAACCCTTTTCATGAAAACATAATTTCGTATTATGGTTATAAAGCCTGTCAAAATTCAGATAAATTGGTCAAAGATTAAAATGCTGAAAAACAGGGCAATACCTCCTTCAATAATATTTTAGCCACAGAGCCATTAAGATGATATTTTAGCCATGGAGCCATTAAAGAAACCACACAACATCACAGTTATAAAGTCCACAAAGTTCGAAAGAAATCAGTTGAAAAATGAGGGAGGTCACCAGACAAGATAAATACCAAGAAAACAACAAGGGGCATTAACTCTTTAAATTGAATCACCGACTGTAAGGCTGTATGTAAAACAATACACAGCTTTGACTACTGATCCATAAGGCTGTATGTAAGACCATACACAGCTTTGACCACTGATCCATACGGCTGTATGTAAAAACATACACTGCTTTGACCACTGATCCATAAGGCTGTATGTAAAACCATACACTGCTTTGACCATCAATCTTTAGGGCTCTCTATGACAGTAGGGCTGTATAAATAATTTTTTATCACTGAGAAAACATCCTTTTATAATTAACAAGAATTGTTTATCATCTGGCAAACCTCAAAATACACAAGCAGTAGTATCCATATTAAACAGGTTACATTACATCACACCATTAGGTCTATAATTATTTGACAGAGAGATCACAAGTCTGCAGTGATTTGTCTTGTAATGCACCCTATTTATGAAATATTGACCAAGATTGACCATCCACACCAACTGCAGTAAAGATACTCATCCAATCTTCCCAGAAATTACCTTTGCCAAACAAACATCACATGGAAACAGATGACACTGTGATAAGATTCTGAATAAAGCAACATTTAATCTTCGTTTATCATGTTTCATTCGCAGAAGAAAAAAATTGTCTGTTCTTTTGATGGTGTGAAACATTTGAAATAGTAATCATTGTGACACCAAGTTAAATACAAAACCAGAAGATGTTTCCTCAAAATATTTCATGTCATACAGTAAAATGTATCGATACAACTGACAAAAATTTTGACAGGCATATCAAAAAGAATCCCTGTACATTCACAATACAAGATAATCCTGCATGCTATTTTAGGGGAGATCACTTAAACTCTCACATGTATGGATGTACAAAGAAATGGGTATACTCAATAGTAATTTCCAGATAGTTTTATTTCACATTGATTTTAGCTTTGTCCAGTTCACAGTAATTGATTTGTACTAGCCTACATGACTTTACATTGATATCCTCGTTTACCAGCATATCCTATACACTTTTCATTTCCTGCTTCTTTTAATGACCTCTAATAGAGAGAAAATGCATCCTTCCTGAATATCACAAACTATGTGGTATTGATAATGATATTGTTCTAACTTTTCAGTTTATTTCCCTAGAAATATGTCATAGAGTTTGCAAACCTGATATTTGTGACATCATACACATGGATACACACCTGTAAATCATTAACCTTAATATAGTTACCACAAATAGAATTCAATATCTAATTCTATGGGGCTAGCATCTTATATAAATCTGGATGTTTAACTGGGTTTTGTTACATTAAACTGTCTACTTTGGCCTACCTTGCTGACATGTACTAATATTTAACATTCCAGTGTTGAGACACTTGGACTCTGGCGTACAGAACCCTATGTTGTCTGGATTAACAGTGGCGTTGGCCAGGTAGGATGGGGGTGCGATGTAGCGCCATAGTTTTATCCCCTGGGGAGATGTAACTTCCTTACTGTACATTCCTGCTGCTGATCTGTAAGACAAATTATTGTCACAAGTAAAACCCTCAAAAAAGAAATACATAGCAATCGTTTTCAAAACTTTCTGTTAAATATTATTTAAACAACAATTATTTGCAGCAAATTGAATTTTTCCATCAATTTGAATTAAGAATCAAAAGTTATTAAGTGCAAGCAATTCTAAATAGTTTTAACATGATACAGGACAAACATTAAAAACTTACCTGCACACATCAGAGGAAAAAACAGGAGACGGTTCCTTCTTGTCTCGGTATGGAGGTCCTATGGTGCCATCTACAAAACACCAACAAAAATCTCTTACATTTGTCTTAGATACAACACAACTGATACTTTGCTGTGTGAAATGCAATCTGTTTACATTACTATTCTATTCAAATAGCATATAAGATAAGACAAGATGGTATTCATACGTGTCAAATGTACCATATTACTTATGTTATGATCCGAATATGTAGAGTTATCAAAGGTCAATAACTATGTAAAGAAAAAGTCCACATTTTAAGAAGTAATACATCGTGAATAAACCTCTAGATATAGATCCAATCATCAGATGTTATAACATAAGCACATAGATATAGATCCAATTATCAGATGTTATAACATAAGCACATAGATATAGATCCAATCATCAGATGTTATAACATAAGCACATAGATATAGATCCAATCATCAGATGTTATAACATAAGCACATAGATATAGATCCAATCATCAGATGTTATAATATAAGCTCAATCATTTTATTTCCTCCTCACCTAAATGAAATTTCCCTGAGGACATTATGTCAAAGATACTTACCTGTTCCATTAATCATGTTGGCATATGGTGTGCTCCAAAAATCCAGGTGCCTAGAACGAATCAACAAGACATCATGTGGTTTATGTAATAGTAATAACAATACTACAGCATGGCTTTGGAATTTCAAGGGTTTCAGAAAAAAATGGGCACTTGATTTTTGTGGATGAGTAGAAGTCACAAAATCCACCAATAATAAAAGTGTAATGTAAAATTTCCAACAGTTAATTGATTTGTGGACATACCTGGATCCATTATAACGATCAATCCCGCCCAAGTACTGGATGTCTGTCTCTCCTGTATATATTGTGTATATACCATCATTTGTAGCATTCTTCTGTAAAATCAAAATGAAATGTACACTAGTTTACATCTCTAGCTGGTTACATCTAATATTTTATAGCTTAAGCTAGACCTGGATATCAACACAACTGATATTGTCAATTGGAGCTGTGCTTATGCACCCAGCTTTCACTTAAGCAACCAATAATTGATTCTCCAATGAGACAAGCAAAGGTATAGGGTCATCTGCCTGACGTTGAGGGTTTTCCTGCTTACTACAATTTTGTCACATAACAAGACACCATTTTTGCTTCAATACGAGTCATCAGGAGGGAGTGATATAAGTTGATATATCTTGTTTCACAGTTTATGTAAAATAAATAAAAATGTGTTCCTTATATCAACTTTACAGTATATTGTGACTATCACTGAGTGTATACCAAATGATATGCTTAGTTAGATCAGCCAATCATCACCATGTTCTACACAATGAACTGCTGTGTTACATTACCGTTACTTACATTCATGAAGTACCCAATGACATCAGTGTAGAACCAATCCCTGTCCAGATCTTGAGCGGCAGACAACATTTTATCCTGATAACCCCAGATTATAAATGATATGCTTAGTTAGATCAGCCAATCATCACCATGTTCTACACAATGAACTGCTGTGTTACATTACCGTTACTTACATTCATGAAGTACCCAATGACATCAGTGTAGAACCAATCCCTGTCCAGATCTTGAGCGGCAGACAACATTTTATCCTGATAACCCCAGATTATATCATACATGCTGCGATTCATAAACACACTCTCCTTCTCATACGAGGTGACAATTCGTATAATTTCCCGTACTCCAGGAAACATCCACTTCAGTGACGATATCAGTGACTGTAACACATAATTGACACATTTTAAAATCAGTGAGATGTGGAAATACTACAGTAACACTTAAAATCATCGAACACATTGTCACAATTAAAGCTGACAACGCTACAGGTCCCATTCACTGAGTCAACCTGCGAGGAAAACATACATGTCATAGCTACCGTATAATATTTAAATGCAAGAGGAAGTTCCGTCGTGTGTTTTCAAAGTCAAGCTATCAATGCTGTTAATATCTGTTGAAGAAAACTTTGACAGCTGATTAATATCTCACTTGATTAATCAGGAAAGAAGACCTTATCCAAATATTTATAAATACATCATTGACATCGATTGACACATATACTGCTGACACTTTGGAGGTAAATTACTGACCCAGTACACAGGATTGGGTGTGATAAAGGTGTCATTTTCATCTCCGACTGACATGTTACGAACAAAGTGGAAGGTGCGGTTCTGTCTGTAGCTCACTGTCCCATTGTTATTATGTTTGATGTCGAATTTTGTCCTCACCTCCCTGGAATGATAAAAGCATACACTAAACACTCATGGACTATTTGACGGTTACAAGTATTTTCTTCTTGAAGATGATGTACGTAGCATAGGAGATAGTAAGGTCTTGACCAGCTTTTCAGCTGTGCTATAATCCTATGTACACTAAGGTAGAAAATGGTGTGACGAGATGGTACACAGATTATAGACCAAAAAACACCATCTGGTACACTGTATACGTCAGTCAGTGCTCGTACACTCCACATTGGTCCTTTGTCTGATGAAGATGTAGTCATCGAAATTTCATACTCAAATCATCTACTGGTTCTGTTATAAGAACTTCTATTCTACTGACATTAATTACCAACTTGAAGCAAATGTTCCCAAGTATTAGTGGTAGAACAATGGCCACCACTTTTGCCTCAGCAGTGCTCGGTAAAGGCTGTCGTACCTTCCATTCTGAATATTAGACATGTCTTATAAACTTTTTAAAAGTAAATTCCAAATAGTCCAATATCTGTGACAAATAAATTCTCTGTCATTACTTGGGAGAATATTCCGTAATTTATCAAGAAATTTATAATTTGATAGGCAAAATTTCAAAATCTGCCAGCAAGCGAAGCACTCTGTCAAACTTATGCTTCCTGTCTGAACTGAAGTAAAACATACTCTACATGACTATATCACACCATCAGAAAAGCAGATTCACCCAAACAAGAATGAAACCATTTAAGTTTAACCCGTCTTTGAATTCTTTTGTACCAAATATGTGATTCATATGAAAACATCAGGAGTGGTTTTTATTTTGTGTTACTGTAATATTTTAAATGGCTATCAAGACGGTCAAGCTCAAACACACATACCCAACAGGTGTATCTATAAATGTAAGCACTTTCAACAGCAGCAACAGAAAGGACAAATTAATTGTCAAGTCTTCTGAGTGACTTGTTTCTTTTTTTCAAGACATAAGTATCTTGGCAAAAGTAACCATGTATAAGTGTAACACACAAAATATATGCTACCTATATGATTTTTTGTATGAAATGAAGAACCATTCTATGCGTTGAGAATATCATCTGTTCACATCAAATCTCAGAGTAGGGTCATCTGATTGGTTGCTATAATACCTATATGTATATGTTACCTGTATGTGTAGGGTCCCTTCTGCTCCACAAAGGGCTTTTTGCCTTTAAGTACCTCCTCTGGATTTTTAACATCAAACATATAGAACTGCATGTATATCGGTATGGGTGTATCCTTCCATATGTTATACGTGGCCCCTCCCTCCACCAGGACAACATTCTGAAAACAAGTCAGAACAAGGTAGTAAAAAAACATTTCTTATTATTTGTGACTTATTTTGTAAGTCATAACATATGTATTCATATGTTATGTTTCATTTTTTTCAATTCAATATAGTTTACTAGATGTTATATACAAATATGCCCTAAGAAAATCAGAGCACTGCAGACAAGTCACCTATCTGCACGGGCCTGTGTACCTATAGCATTCCTGACAGAGAACTTCCATAATCAGTATATATACATATATATTAATCACATAATAGAAGTTACACCAAAGACCATGGGTAGACTCGGAATTCAAAACAGCATCCACCTTGACATTCTGACATAATGACTTTCACCACAGGTTAACTGAGTTTTTCGTGAGACCATAAAAATGTACATTTATATGATGATCAATTAAGAAGTAAAAGTTTGACCTTGACAATTGACCTTGACTTTGGGTCTGTTGATTTATATATTAAATCCAACAACTTTCAAGGCTTGATGTCATAAAACAAATACAATTTAAAAGATAAAAAAAATGACCTTGGGCTAGGACCTGATGACTATGACCAAATAATTCATGTGAGCATTTCTGGATTTCCTTAAGTTAGTATCTAAATACAGTTTTGCAAGCAATTCTTACCAGAAAAGAGTGTAAAGTGGTAGAATTCCATGTGAAGCAGCTTATTCTGAATGGTGTTGTCTTAATGGCAACATCAGTGACTTTAAAGAATGTTCTAAAATCTTTGAGCACTGGTTTATTATGTTTTTATTCTTTAAAATTGTAAGAAAAAGAAAATTTAAAGGTTTCCCATTAAATATCATATATATTTAATTCATATGACAGAACATATGTACATTTTTCACATGTGCATATAGATATTTTGTCATATTTGTAACATATATATGATATTAAACAAGAAACCATTAAATAGCTTCTACACATCACAAAATCCCACACATACTAACTATATATCTACCTGTTCTACTTCATGTTTGATGAACCAATCCACCACTGGTACCATCACACCTCCAAGGACACACAGAATTAAACTGATACAGGAACATATCAGGACTTTCTTCTTCACAGTCCAATCCATAACGAGCTCCTGAGGACTGTCCTGTTCCTGTAGTGTAATGGGTAGGGTAATCAACAATCCATGTAATTTCTACTCAAGGATGGGGGGATATGACAGTTCCCCAATTGCAAACAGCTTGGAAATAACTGTTTTACAACACAATGCTCTATTTCAGTAACATTAACAACTTATCATCATCCATGCAGATTTCAACACTGTTGATAATTTATTTCAACTCAGCTGATTTTTTTCAGAATCAATCAGCACCCTTTTTTGTATGCAGCAATTCCTAAATTACTAATTGAATTAACTCTTCCTTAGGTCTTCCTGATTCAAACTTTATTGCACTTATTGCAGAAGAGCAGGAACATTTTCTTTTTTGGATTGAAGGTTACTTTCTAGAATATAGCCTTTTAAAAATCTTCACCAGATGTGATGACTTGTAATGCTGATATTGGAAAGGAGACATAGTGGATTCAAAGCTTATTCTGGTGTTAACTTTTGTGGTTGTTCACTGAGCCATGATGTCATCAAAGCCTTCCCTCCTCATTACTAACCTGTACATTATGTTGACCAGTGAGAAGTGTAGATCATTTTCATAACAAAATCACTCCATATAAATCAAAATGACTGATGTTGAAAGTAAGATTTTCAAAGTGAAAGTTACTCAGCTATTTAATGCCACTGATTCAGAAAAGGTTTTCTTTACATTTCTGAAAGCAGAGTAAAATTGTTTCACTGATAGGATAACGTTTTGTTTTAAACAACAAGTAAGTAACTTAAACATGCTTTTCATCAGAAATATACCCCCCCCAAAAAAAAAAAATATAGAAACTGTTGTCACCAAAGTTAGCATGTTGAATTTGAAAATTATTCAGCTTTCTACTAACATTCATTTTGAAACATTTTGTAGAAAAATGGTATAAAACACAGCAAGGCTAGTTATCTTCAGTTTATTTCCTAAAGTTTACATTGAAATGTTGACAGTCTCAAGCTCCTACCCCTTCAATCACATAAATGCATGTCTCTGCTTAAGTTAAAGTCAAATTTCGTATGTCTTAATATCATGTTATTATATATACCTACTGCTTTGAACCGTCAGAGAGGTATCATTTTGAACGAGTTCATTACCCTAAACAACTGACAGTCACATTAGACTTGTTAGAATCCACAGTTACTTGCATCTGGAACAGTCGAATGTAAACTTCAGATTATCTTCTTTGATAAGAAGGACTGGAGAAAGAAGTAGTAAACACACAGAGTAAAAAACCAGTCAACAATAAATTTTCCATAAATTGCATGAGTAGACTTATCTATATTCCAGATACATGTGCTTGTGGTAGAATAATACTGGTTGGTTACACTACCGTCTGTTCCGAGAAAGCTTAGTAGCCGAAGTCTAGTTACATTGACTGGAGTGACAGGATCTGACGTTCTGTCAAGCACAAGTCGTTCTGGGATGCGAAGTTGTATTCGCCGTGTTTACATTGTTAGACTGAGAGACAGACTACTGCATGGTAATGACACGTATTCCAACTACCTCTCATTGTTATGACAATGCTTTACCTGACTGATGAAGAACAGTCCCGTTTCACCGTCCAACACGTTACATACGTTTTCTGAAGGAGCTAAATGAGTTACCAGCCAGAGGTTTTCTCAGCCGGTGTACATAGAATTTCACGAACTGATAATTCCATTGATCATAATTATTTCATCATTTGAAATAATACATTTTTCAATATCATAATGTGTTTATATAATTCTATCGCTAATAGGATAAATGAAGTGCCATAAACGATTTATTGTTGATTAATTCAATACATAAAAACATCATTACGCCTCCATCAAGCGTTCTAATGAACATGATTCATGACAAAATTATTATGGTAAGAATTTCAGTATACACCGAATCCAAGTAAACAATCCAGAAGTCGAAGCTCATGGAACGAGCATTTTTGATACAAGAACCCTTGTATAATGAATATGCGATTTAAAGAGTGTAGGTCTTTAAAATATAATTTATTTGTGATAATCACATTTTCTTTTGGTGTATTGTATCTCGTTACATGCTAATTTGATCAGTTCCATTGGAAATAAGGCACATACTGTAGTGGATTATGGGCTATCGTATGTATTAACAGGATTTTTTTTTTCAAATTCCATTTAGTAGACCCAGAAATTTTGTTTCAGATATAGATATTGTAACAATAATTATAATATGTGCTATCTAAATGTACATAATGTGTACTTATTCTTTATCAATTATTAATTATCTGTAATCTAATGTAATTTGTGATGTGATTTTATGACTGTCATGTATTTTACCTGAAGAAATATTATAATTATTTTGAAATTTAACCGGCACATCAAAGATTATTATAGAGATAAGCATTCTGAGTAAGGCTGCAATTATAAAAGGTTTGTAACTGAGATGGTTTCTCTAAGAAGCCATGATCAATGTAACTATATGCTGGAAAGTTGATTCAGTGTGGTTATAGATACCCTGTACATGTATATACACTTTTTACGTGTATATCAAAAATGTACAATGCACAGAGCATATATTTCAAATATTTAAATTCAAATACATGTAAATTTAAGTTTTCCATTAAAATTACAGAAATGATAAATCTAACTAGCTATTATAATAATAAAACCTTTGAAGAAATATATAGGGCTTATGTACAAATGTACAATGTAGGGTTGCCACAGGTTAAAGAATGCATGGCTGAAAGAAGGAAGAATGTAGAAGGAATTAGCCAAATGACCACTGGATTTCAAAATAATACAAATGTAAAATTCTATTGCACAGAGTTTCTGCTAAAACATTTTTGGACTTTCTTCTTGACAATATAATTATAGCAGAAAGACTTATTAATGTGCCTTTTCAAAATTGTTTGCAATTTTATTCAAATGTTGCCTTGAAATGCAATTGTCAACCTTGGCATATTATTACCACCATCTGCATATCTAGTTCATAGCTAACAATAGCCATGTACCCGGTTTAAGTCATTTGATCAAGAATATCTATCTGTTTGGAGGTCCATTATTCATATATATTCTGGTCTAGCAGACAGTGTTGCATTTATTGAAAGTGTCTCATTTAAATATGACATTCTGACACCCAAAAATGAGTTTGATTTGTGGGTTTGATTGGACACGTCAATATTTCATGTATAAGTATGTTTTGACCTATTTGTGGTTTGACTTCTGAAATTGCTAAGTTTTAAATGGATGCCCTGCTCTTTCTACAGCACAAATCTGCAGTAAATAATTGGTACTGAGATGCTGAGGTTTGAACTTTTTACAACTCAGTTGTTGAAATCAAGTAATGACAAACAAAGAAATTTTCAAACACAAAATAAACATGCAATATTAAATGTTTATCATTGTTATAGAAATGTTATGTTTTACCATTGTAGGTGTGGCACAATAAACACCAACAAATACTAATGATAAGATTCGTGTTTTAAACTGAGACAGAGAAATATACAATCAAGATGTCAAAAACAACACGGGTACGTATATTGTGTGTTCTGGGAGAAACCAAACAAGATGGAGAATTAGTTTAATGTTACACTATTTACTAAAATCTTTAGGACATGATAAAAGTGCATTAAGCATCAGTCGGTTGTTTTAGTGTAATTGTGTGTTGATAACAAATCTAGTACCTGGTAATTATAAATCAACATTTAGAACTCGTGAGGATATCATGATTTAACATATTGCGGAAATCTTCATGCTTGATCCAAAAACATTATGGGTTACAACAGTATTTTTTTTAAATTAAAAAGTAAACATAGAATTTAAAACGAAGATTATCTGTCTAGAAATGATGGGGATTACAGGTCTTAAAGAAATAAAATGAAAAACAAGTTTTGTTTCTAGGATAATATACTTTATGAAGAATGATGCTTGTGTTGCAGGTCCCAGGCTACATGCAAAGTAAAGCTGCGAGGAATGCCAGAGGGATAATTGGGTAATGATATCATGTTGACAAATAATTGTATATCTGTGCTTGTACCTTCCTGAGTTATGTGATCACCAATCTATAAACATGTATCATTTCTATAGTTTTAGAATACCCAGTGATTAATACCAGGCAGAGATAGTTATTTGAGGCTTTGTGTTTTGTGTAACAAACATTTTCAGCAATGATATAATGTATACACATACATCCTTTATATTTTATCATACATGGAAATATGTTAAGAAAGTTATATGAATGATGTGGGATGATTATTTTAAATCAACTTTAAACATCAATGATCTCTTAAACAAATTCATCTTTATTTTACCTTGATTCCAATATCTTTCAAACTCCACAAGTAAAACTGATAAATTTTCATTAACTGTCTTGCGTTAAACACAGACAGAAATTATCTGGACAATAACAGACTAGAGATTAGAACCTGGAATACAGTGATATTATAAAATACATTACAGGGACAGAGAAATTCGGTTCAAGTGCTCATTACAGAACACGATATTAGATGTGTTACGTGGCCGACCCGGTTGGCAGGAGGTTCCGGGGTAAGTAGTGTGACCTGTTTCTTACTTATCAATGTGTGCCCTTGTGGATGATACTTTGACTTTGTATAAAACAATAGATTCAAGAATCTGTCTGAAACACCGTCCTTTTTATGTAGATTTTAAGAACACTATTGAATTTGTTTGACTATAAACAATTCACATTACATAGAAGATTTAGAACAGTCAGATTTTGAAATTTGAATTACATAGAACTTTTCACATAGTTTAACTTTTAATTTTGAAATTGCTGTGAAATTAGTTTGGTAATCATAGATAATTAACTCACATATTTTTTTTCATCTCAGCTCTTTAGAAGTATCACCATCCAAATTAAAATTCATAAAACTGTACTGGGGTGAATAGAATTATTAACAAATCATGTTTGTTGTAGTGTGTAAAATTGTTGTCCAAGTTGTGTGTTGTGTACTTTTTTTTAACCACCTCAGGAAATATGTTGTACTGTGTGTCTGTACCCACAGAATGTCTGTACTGAAGGGAAATACTGAAAATTAGTCTGGTTTTTGATACATTGCACGATATACCTGAAGTCTTATTTAGATCTTGTGTAAATATTAACTGATGGTTTTCAGTCCAAATATCCAACAACAAAATGCTCAACAAAATAGTAGACCTGCTGCTGGGTAAGTTATTGGTTACCATAGCAACACTGTTACCATGGATATCATGTATGTGTATACAATGATAGATCTAAAATGGTAGTAAAATCCATTCTTTCTATCATGGTTACCATAGAAACATCTATTTCTGTGACATTGTGGTTGCCATGATACTGTTGTAGTTAGAGTAACATTTAGCCATTATTACGAGATCACACTAACATATACCGCCTGTAGAATATCTTATTTACACATGTATCTCTGGTAGGAAATCTTACATATACCACTTAGTTACTATCACCACTGATATAACCCCTACCTAACAAAGACTGAGGTATCAGTCCTTGAAACTTAGCCTCACTGTCATTGACCATTTATCACAATACCTGCCTGACCTCTCCATACTAGTATTCACTGATACTGATCATAACCTATAGTGATAATAACTAAACACAAATATAACCAGATGTCACCTAAAGGCACTAAAAAGTTGGGACTAGTATATAAATGTCATAGAGAGATAGGACTAGTATGTAAATGTCATAGAGAGATAGGACTAGTATGTAAATATCATAGAGAGATAGGACTAGTATGTATATGTCACAGAAAGATGGGACTGGTATGTGAATGCCTTGATTTACACATGTTACTGTGACGTCATATTGACTATAGAACAGTACACTGTTAAAACATCCTGTAACATGTAGTGATTTATCTCAATTGAAAAAGTGAAGTAAATTAATCATCACTGAACTAAGTGTGGTATTCATAGTAATATGAACGACAGATTTCAGGCAAATATTCAATTTTTCAATACTGCTCATTATTTTTTCCTGTAAAGCTTTGTCATTCATAGCATCTATAAATGCCACTGGTTGTTGGTGAAATTATTTATCATTTTCAATGTCTCTTCCACTCTACATTAGTAAAGAAATGAATACTGGTATCAGTTAGATAAACCAAAGAAAACCAATAGCTGATAAAAACCAGACTAAGTGGGGGTAGTCAGGTCTATTAGACCACAGAGAAAAGTGGACTCAGAAAAATTGTAAAAAGCAGTCCATAACTACCAGACAAAGGTGTTGATTGCATATTGTAATTTAGCCAGTGCTTTGTACCATTATATTGATAATAAAAAAAAATAGAAATTTTCGGTAGAAGCATCCATCTAAAATCGATGAAATGATATGAGTGTTGAATCCCTAGGTCTCTTGATTTTATCATATAGAACTTCTGGTTTCATAGGTCGTTTTCTTCAGTAGTTCACCTTGTCTTAAACGATCAAATATCAAACTGTAACTGTCATGGTGAAGGTCGTTTTCTTCAGTAGATCACCTTGTCTTAAATGATCAAAGATCAAACTGTAACTGTCATGGTGAAGGTTGCTTTCTTAAGTAGTTCACCTTGTCTTAAATGAAAAGATCAAAGATGTAAAGCCTTGTTTCAGTTGTCAGTGATCCACACTTAATAGTGTTAGTTTACAGTTGTCAAACCAAATTTTCTTTTTAAAAATTTTCAGTTAACATACATGTATAATGTCTGGCCATTTGGTATTGGTTTTGTTGAAGAGAGCAGAATCATTTGTCAGATATAATAGTATAGAGGGAATAGTTTTCTGTTCTTGGCATACGTGTGATTATCATGGATCAATCAATTATATATGGATATATAGAATAACTGACACAAACAGGTACAGAAGTTTACTGTTGGTAAAACAATGGTAAGTGTTTTGAATGTGATGATGGTGGTTTAACAGCTCAATATAGTCTTGTGGAGATGGAGAAAGAGTTTGGAAGTCTCCAGTGTGTTGGAGTTAGAGAAAAACTATGTCAGATTAAAGTGATGATAGTAAAATGGAGTTTTCAGTGCCCTGTCACACCGGTATATCAAGTTTCTGATGTACAGTGATAATGATAAACCAGCATTTTGAGTGTTCTACGTTCCAGCTCCCAAACTTCGACACAACAACAGGAAGGAAAGGGCAGTAAGACAGGGTGAGTCTACATTGCCTTCCTTACACTGGAACATGTTTCAGCAATTATTATTCTTGTTTTGTTGACTGGGTTTTACATTCAAGTTGCAAAGACATTTTCCACAACATGTAATCCTGAATGTGATTTTTAAAACAAAATTTCATCAACAATATTTCTATTTTGTTTCACACTTTACCTGTTTTTCCATATTTCTCAGAATTATATATAATGGCCATTAATTTCAGCATCTTCTGGTTGTGTATACTTATGTTCCATTACAGTACAATTTCCTGGTGAATGTATCAGGATAACATTATGACAAATAAAATATTTGATTGCCATCCTGTAATCTAAAAATTTTGTTATCGTAGCAACTTGTTATCACAACCACTTGTTACCATAGCAATTTCTTACCACGGTCATCAAGATGTTACCATAGCAACTCATTGCATAGCTATTTACCCATTTTGTTATTTGTTACAGTTCTACAGGTACCACCCCATCAAATACACAAAATTCCCCCGCCACATCCGGCGGAAAATCTGGGTGAGTGTCAGCTTGTCTGATTGGCTGGCGAACGTGCATGTACAGTAGCTGGCCTTTTACACATCTGATTACTAGCTTTCTTTTTCCTCTGGTGATAGATAAAAAAATAGCTCTAATTTCTGCCAATTAAAATATCTCTGAAGAATAAATCAACTTTCATCTATAGTTAAATGTTGTATGAAGAATTAAAAGTCATTCTTGGTTCTGATTTCCAAAGCACAATACATTCTATTTTGTAATAATTGTCTTTTAACTCTGATGCACAATGATTAAACTTCTCCTGTCTAAAAGTAATCTATTACTTAACATCTGAAGCATGACTCTACTTACTTGTATTAAACATATATACATATATAAATATTACTTTTTTATCTTTTTTAATCCCCTATCTTGTATATCAAAATCAATTTCTCTAAATCTCTCTAAATCTCTCAAAATCTCTGAAGCACAACTTTACTTGGTACTTAACCATCTAATGAGATATGGTAAAACCTGTACTTCCAACAAAGTCACCTTCACTATACCTTGTAAGTCAGAAGGTGGACTTTCCCAGAAGAACATTTACTTAACATAGATAGTGGTTTCCCTAATTCTATCTTGGAAGCATGCCTATTCCGACTGAATTTCCGTCTATTTTATCAAATGTTATATTGTCTAAATCTTATAGCTCTTGCATGTCCTGGTTTAGATCATTTTAAATTATTGCACTGTGCACATTTTGAAGGCTTTGAAGCTGAAAATTTACCATAAAATCTTCAGAGTTAATTGATTACATGTAAACAATATATAATTTTGGTAGATATTTGATATAAGTTACTTGGCTTTGTGGTTTTGTTTTTATGCTGCATGTATATCCTATAAGTTGAAAGCTTTGCAGCTTGTTTTATAAAATTTTTAAAAAATACACAAGTTTTTATGTTTTTTACAAAACCATCATGTGATAAAAAATCAAATTTTATGTTTAATGCATTATATGATGACTAAATATATAAAAAAAGTGACAGTAATCTCACAGCATAGAAATTGTAGAGAACGTGAACTGTCTTTTTATTGTGCTAGAAATGGTTATGAATCCTAGAAACCATATAGTTAGCTATGCTGGTGTATATTGTTGAGGTAAAATTTATACTTCTGATTGAGGTTTTAAAATAGTTAAAATGTATTATTGTTATAATACAGTACTTCTGTATGTTTATAATGAATTGACTGTTGTACAGTACTAAACCGACAGTATCGTCTCAGCCCGCGGGACCCCAACAACAATCGGGCGGGGTCCCCAGCAGAATTGGGTGAGTTACGGCACAGGGTGTACAAACATGGCTGTTTGTGGTCAAAGTAAACATGTAAGGTCTAGTTTAAGAGTAGAATCTTTGGTGTTTTATTGCAATTTTGGGTGTTCTGGTCATGTGACGTAATTCACTATGGTAACCTATCTACTGCATACAAATTTAAAACCATTTTCGTCTTTTTAGATTTTAATTTAATTTGACAATTGTAAAATTCTGGTCTTTGTAGAAGGCAGTTGTGTTATGGCTTTGAATACTTATGTATTTCATATATTTTACACTTTACTGAAAAAACTGGTTATGAAACTTGTAAAGATTTTTCACTTTTTAATCTTTCATTATTCTAGATTTTATCATGCACGCAGAACTGATTGTTATTGAAAACAAATTTTACATTATTACCATTTTCGTTCCTCCAGAAAAAATCAGAAATATATTCCCAATAGTGTTAAGTGTTAATGGGCTGTTTAGAGGTGATCATTTCATCACAGGAAAAAGTCATTAGGATGTCCGTTTAAAATGACATCATCATTTCTTGGCTGATTCAAAATTAAGGAACATTAGTTATCCTTTGTATTTAAGGTATTAAGAATGGTCTAAATGAATAATAATAGATAATGATAGATAACTTCGCATCAGTTACAGTATGTCCCATTTATATTCTAATAAATGAGAAATTTTTGTGCTTTACCCAGAAATATATATTAGATGAGCTATTCGCATTTTAAGTTCTCAGAGTCGATGTGATTTGGAAATCCATCGAAAGTTATCTTACGAATTGTTGTTGTAAATGGTTACAGTACTAAATCAACCTTGTCGCCTCAGCCCGCGGGACCCCAACAACAGTCGGGCGGGGTTCTTAACAGAATCGGGTGAGTCCTGACATAAGACTCGTACCAACATGGCCGCTTGGCATATTATCATACAAGTATATGCATGTAAATTGTAGTGATATATTAGAAAAAATTACCTGTATCCTATCTACATAAATATGTCCTTATGTTACACTAAGGTATATTTTTGTAACTATGTATACTCTATTCACTCTGATAAGGTTTAATATATCAGATATATTTTTCTAACTTTACTCTCCATCTATACTCTTTTCAGTCTGTTAAGGTTCAACATACTTGATATTTAGAGCAGTAAAATTTTAGAAGTGGTCTTATCTGAGTGTTTTTCTGCACCGAAATCATTGTGTTAAAGTATGACTGCACTTCTTGTCACTTCTATTTTATGTGTAAAACAATTACTACTGATGTGAGAATTAATCGCTGTTCAATATAGCTGAAAAGTGAGTGATAATACTCCAAGGTTTGGTTGCGCTGTATGATATATTAATATTATCATCTTGATGTATAGATTTTGTTGTAAAGGCTGAAAATGCAGAAAAATAATTGACTTGCAAAATAAAAGTAAAGTATAGTTTTTCAACAGAAAATATAATAATTGGATAAAATTAGGTCACTTCTGAAATGCTATGTGTGTTATTCAGTGGATGTAAATACTTGATACTTCTCTGTAATTAATCCTGACTTATTCCAATACCTTGTAGGTGGTTTTGTTGAACCTTAATATGTATTGATTCTTTGGGAAGTACCTTATAATTATGTATCAATCTTCACTAATATGTCTTCTGGAGGTTTTATACTGAATTTTATCTATCAATACCTAATCTTTCTCCTAACGCTATATTTGTGTATCTTTATTTTATCTACTTTCCATAGCTTATACTTATTAACCAGCAATATTTACTCCACAAGAGTAAATACCCAGTAATAACAAGAGACATGATCCGTAATATTTGTCTACTACAGAACAAGATTTTACTAGTTCAGTTTTGCTGCTCTAGAATTAAGTCCTATAAAGATATAGAAATTTTATTCTACTGTAAAGATATTATGTTGAAACTGGATGTCAAGGTAGATAACTCTCACAGGTAATTGAATTTGAAAAGATTGACATTCGGCTATATAAGAAGGTGAGTGAGACCTACCATACTTAATGTTTTAAATGTGTTTGGTGTCAAACAACACATCAAGCAAGATTCTAAGTCCCTGTTGCCACAGAGAGGGACATGGACACCGTTTATTAAAGGAAAGTTATAAGTATGTTTCAACTATTCAACCATTGATTTATCATGTTGATTTAGTATGGAGTGAAAAGCTTTAAGAGCAGTGGTCCAGAAGATAGAAGTTAAACAGGGTATTCTAGTAGATTGTAGCTTAAGGGAAAACCCAGAGTGATGTTGAAGAGGAAATGCAGTAGAGTGAAGTGAAAACAGGAAAAGCAAGGGACGATAAAGGGGAACACTTCAGTAGAGTGATGATAAACAAACAACTCACAATTTATAGTTGATATTTGTTTATGTCAATTATGTATTTGTATCAAAAGCTAACATGTTTAAAAAGCAATATTGAAAAATGAAAATAGCATACATGTTATTACTAATGTATGGGACACATTAAACTTACCCATACTTATTGTCTTTCAATACATTGATAACCAAATCCATGAGAGTTTTTATATATAGTACATATTTTGGAACAATAGCTTATCAAACTTATAAATACTTTATCATCCTATATAAAGCTTGAAATCACTATGTTCCATGCACCTAATTAACAGAAAAGCCAATAGAGATCTGGACACCATTGATTAAATTAATAAAGAGCTTTGTATGTTTATTAGAAATTAGGTAATCAGAAAATTTGGTATCAGATGTATAAATTCTGCATCTGTATAGCCCAAACAAAATGTCCTGTCACCTTATGAATATTCATATGTGGCAATTTTCTCCATTCTTATGTATACTGATCTTGTTAGATATGGTGCAGTTCATGGCCAAACATCATTCCAGCGATCAGTCTCCTCGGGCAATTGATCAACATATGTTCCCCACATGAATATCAAACTTTCCTGTGATCAGTATGATAATGAAAGATGAACATGATGGGTCATTCTGGAAGGACAAATTAATGAAATTTAAACCTGGACCTGTTGTTTGGATGAGTTGAATTTTATTGTAGTTTACAAAAGAAATGGTGATAAAGCACATAAACCACTTACTGCAATATCTCTGTATTATTGGTGTCCAGACTCACAAGGCTGTATCTCAAAGCTAATTATCTTTTGTCTTAATACCAAACCACACCTTATGCAATCATATCAATATTTTGGCAATGAATTTTGAATTTTGTTAATTAAATTGGATGTTTATCATTTTCAAATACTGTACCAAGTGTTTGGGGTCTGGGTCCAGCTGTTGTTATAGTGCTGATACGTAATAGTGTTGTTAGGTCAAATTTTTAATCTTTAATGTTTTTTTGTTTTGAGATTTGTTTATAAACACAGGTACTGAATTTCAATGATTAGGAAATATTTGAAAATAATTTGGTAACATTACCATGAAACAGCTGACAAGACCCAGACTTTTTCAAACATCTGTCTTGGTATGTAATTTTGTATTCCATTCTCAGACGTTGTATATGTTATCATATAATGAATTGATATTGAATATGTAATTAGTGATGTAGGTATATTTATCTATATCCTGTGTATTAGACAGTCATCTATAGAAGGTAACATGTGATGTAATGATATATATATATATATATTTATATATGATAGGTATGTATATAATTATAAAGGTATGCAGTCACACATGTGTTTTGTAGTATCATAAACTAGATGGTATTAATTTCTGTTCTCCTTCAGAATATCTATAGTTTCATCAGTAGTGTACTAGCTTCTACATTGTAGTTAAAAAGTCTTGGGATGAAATGACATCCTAATTCAAAATCTGTTGAAATTTACTGGTCAAATGTCCCCGACATCCTACTCCAAAATCTATCAAAATCTATTGGTCAAATATCCCCTGATGTCCTACTCCAAAAACTGCTAAAAACCAGCTGTCAAACATTACCTGATAACCTACTCCAAAAAGTACTAAAATCTAATGGTCAAATTGCCCTGACATCCTACGCAAAAAATGTTTTTAAAAATCTAATGGTGAGACATCCCCTGACATCCTACTCCATAAAGTAGTAAAATCCAATGTTTAAGCATCCCCTGACATCTCTTTTCAAAAACTATTAAATTCTAGTGGTCAAACATCCCCTGACATCTCTTTTCAAAAACTATTAAATTCTAGTGGTCAAACATCCCCTGACATCTCTTTTCAAAAACTATTAAATTCTAGTGGTCAAACATCCCCTGACATCCTGCTCCAAAATCTCTTAAAATCTAGTGGTCAAACATCCCTTGACATCTTGCTCCAAAATCCATTAAAATCTAGTGGTCAAACATCCCTTGACATCTTGCTCCAAAATCCATTAAAATCTAGTGGTCAAACATCCCTTGACATCTTGCTCCAAAATCCATTAAAATCTAGTGGTCAAACATCCCTTGACATCTTGCTCCAAAATCCATTAAAATCTAGCAGTCAAACATTCCCTGACATCCTACTTCAAAAGCTGTTACAATCTAGTGGTCAAACATCCTCTGACACTCTGCTCCAAAATTATCAAAATTTAGTGGTCGAACATCCCCTGACATTCTGCTCCAAAATTATCAAAATTTAGTGGTCAAACATCCCTTGACATTTTGCTCCAAAATTATCAAAATTTAGTAGTCGAACATCCCCTGACATTCTGCTCCAAAATCTACACATGAACAGCTTTAAAAAGGGCAGAAATTTGTGTCAGTCACTTTTCCCTCATCTTGTCCTGTGAAGTAGAATTTTGTAGTGCTGTACTTTTCTGTTTACAGGGGTATGAACATTTTGTAACTGTCATTGGATTTGACACATGTCAGGCTAATCCACACTGTTATCTAACCACAAGGTTTAACCTTGACATCCAATAATATCACTGTACTGTATACATGACACCCTAATTCTTTCCAGTTATCAACCTGTTCCCCCCATTCAGAGAAACAGGTAAGGTTTTCTGTTGCATATCAGACATTGTGTTATGTCTGACCTTCACCTTAAAGAATTATATGACCTTCACTTTGTAACAAGCATCTGACCTTCACCTTGAGCAAGTGTTTGACCTTCAGTCATGTTGTAACAAGCATCTGATCTTTGCTTTAATCAACTGTATAATATTCACTATTCACATCTGTAACATGTTTGACCTTCACCTTGTGTAACATTCTATTTCTATTCTGGATATCATCTATGCTTTGTCGTACGGTAGGTTTTATGATCTCGTTCGTAGTTTTTTGATTGTTAGAAAACTTTTTATCCTTGTTTTCATTGTTACAATTTTTTATTGTTTCGATGCTGGATAAAGGTGCCGGGTTTACGTCGGGGGTCAGCGCATGGATGTTCCTATTTCTATAGATAATGGGAACCCCATGATACCTGTCCCATTTGCCGACATTACAGCCAGACCTCACTATGTGAACTTTGTTTGCACATGGAGTCTGCTGCTTAGGCTCCCATGCCTTTCCAGCTTACTTTCCGCCGGAAGAGGGATTCGTCCTCTTCTTCCGGTAAGGGAAGTAAGCTTTTGGACCTCCCTCCTGAAGTTCTGAACCAGAGCGTTCCTGCTGGGGGTGCTCTCGTTCCACCGAGCTCCGCCCTTCAGCAAGGGGTGGCTCCCCCTGTCCAGGTGCGTCCTGGAGTAGGGGGGGGGGGGGGCCAGCCCGACCCTGACTCGGCGCAGTCAAGGGTCGAATTGGCCGGTAGCTCTCGATAGGCGGCGGTGTTACCGTCGGAAAGGGACTTCCGGTCGAGGTCTCTGATTCCTTCAGGGACCTCGGCACGCCAGGTGGCGTCGTTGGTGGGGGCCGCTTTGACTCCGGAACTGTGCCTTCGGGTATAGGTTCAGGGGCCACAGACTTTTTGTCAGGATTGTCTGTGGCTACGGGGATTAGTGACACTTGAGTTCACTAATCCTGGTGTAGCGCGGGGTCTGTTTTCCCATCCTCACAGGCTTCTGGCTCTGGGACTTCCGTCCAATCCAGATTTCCCAGTGCAGGGTTTCCCAGGGGGTTTTCCTCCAAGGGTTTGGGGCTTCAGGCCAGGAGTCCGGTTTCCCGGTCTCCCTTTCCCCCGGGCTCAGGGAGTAGGGGTGCCTGCGGGCACTTATTCCTGGGTCGCCCAGGCCAACCTGCGGATGGTTTTGGGTACCAACAGTTACTGAGCAGTTACGGGCTTAGCCTGTACATGTCTGGGTTTCCACCTGGTGGGAGTGGCGGTTCATCCTGGTCCTTTGGACAGGATGTCCAGCCCCAGACTCAGGCAGGCCATCTTGGCCAGTTCTGGGGTCACTCCCGGCCCGCTGGACCGTTCCCATTCCCTCAGGGGTTTGGGTTTTTACCCCATGGGTCTTCACTCGTGGAACCCATAGGGGTTGGTCTCTCCTCTAGGAGATGTTATAGTAGTGCGGAATCCCCCCAATGTTCTGCTACTTCGGGGGCCTTGTTGGCCGGTCCTATAAAGGTTTGCCAGACCTTAAGGACTTCCGCCTCCAGCGCGGACCCGTCGGTCTCCTGTTCCCAGGGGTCGGCTTCGGGTCTCCGACCCAAGCCTACAGCTACAGCTGTTGGTCGCGCTGCGTCCAAATGCCATAAAGAGGAGTTCCCCTCTGCGGAGATGGCTCCTCTGGCGGCCCCTGTTCCTCCCAAGGGGACTTCGGTCTCTATTGAGGAGGAGATGGACATCGAGGGTGCGGGCTCGGCAGAGGAAGACGATGTCATTCATCTTTCTCCTGGGCCAAGAGGGTTCACAAGGGGAAGATGGCCCTGAGACTGCTGAAGCTGAGGCTCAGCATGTGCTTTCTGGGATGCGGGTCCTCCGGGCCAACATCTCCCGGATTCTCAGGGCGGAGGTTTGCCCACCGCCTCAGCATCGTCGGCGCCTGAATCCACCATCCTTCTGGGTTCCCTGGTGGCTCCTCGGGCTTCCGTTCGCTCAGATCGGTCTCTGCCAGAAGGCAATATCATGTCTTCGGTTCTGGCCACGGCCCGGGCTCCGGTTTTAGAGAAGGACTCCTTCTCTACCCGTGCTCTCGGGTTTGTCGGTCTGCAGCTCGGTGTTGGTGAATTGTCGGAGGCTTCAGCTTCCGACTATGCCACACATGATGGGCAGCTGGCCTCTCAACCAGCACAGCTGGAGTTGAGACAGCTGGCTGCCTGGCCCGGCAAATCAGTGGACCAGGTGGTGCTCGATCCCAAAGAGCACCACAGGATGGAGAGAATGTTGCACCTCTCCATCCAAGTTCTGTCATACATAGACTTCCTGACAGTTTGTCTATACAGGGTATCCGATTTGCCTGAGTGTCGGTTATCCGAGACAGAACGGCCGACATACAGGACACGGCAGCCTTGCAGGTTCTCTGCTCGTCAATGCCGTGTTGGCTAGGCAGTTTTCAGTTCTGAAATTCCGCCCAGTCCAGTAACCCTACCGTTTCCGCTTGTTGAATGCCCCCTTCTAGGGCTCTACCCTGTTCAGGGGAGCTCTTCCTTGGGTTCAGAAGGATATGAAGGAGGACTCGGTCGCCTCAGCACTTCTGGTGAAGAGGTTTCAGGCTGAGAAGGCCAGTGCCTCGCAGGGGTCAGTGCCTCCTAAGAAGAAGGCGAAGTCTTCGGCTGCTCAGTTTTCTGCACAGCCCAAGTCCCAACCTCACTTCAACGGCAACAAGGGGAAGGGTAGGAAGGGTAAGAAACCTCCTGGGGGCAAGAAGAAGGGTTCCTGACTATTTCTGCTTCTTGGCCGCTAAAGGCGAAGGGTATGGCCGGGTGGACGGTGGTTCTCCTTTCCCGGGCTCATGTCCTTCTCCTGCAGGCTCAGGCTCCGGGTGGGCAGACGATTCTCTGGTCTGGGCAGGGGCTCGATCTGCCCCATCCGGAACTCCCTGTGGGCGGACATCTCTCTTCCTCCTTTCCTAGTGGCAGGATATTATTGTTGTGTGTGTGTGTGTGTGTGTGTGTGTGTGTGTGTCGGTGGTCAGGGAGGGTCTAGGTATTCCCCTTCTTCAGGATTCGTCCCTGCCTCCTGGCCGTTTTTGTTTCTTTCCTCCTCCCGGGGATTCAGAAAGGGCACGGGTACTCCCAGGAGGAAGTGAGGGACATGCTGCCAAGGCAGAGATGCCCTTGGGGCTCACGACAGCTCCTTTGGTGTTCACCAAGTTGCTGCTGGTGTTTCCTTCACTCCTGCAGAATCAGACGTCCACATCTATTTCGACGACTCCCTCATGCCTCTTTTGGTGTGGGAATCGTTAGTGAAGGACACTCGTCTGGTCCTGAAACTCTTGCTCAGAGTCGGCTTTCATTCCTTCCAAGAGAGAAGTCAGAGGTTCCTTCATATTAGGACTTCTTCTTCCTGGGGAACCATTTTGACATGGTTTGGGGCTGAGCCCTTCCACCTCTGGAGAAGTTTGAGAAGGTCAGGGCTCTGGCTCTGACTTTCATCACTTGGTCGCTTGTCCAGGTACATTGGCCCTCCGTTTTCTGGGGTATCTCAACTCCTTGGCATATGTGGTCCCCCCTAGGGAGGATTCACATCGGACCTCTCCAGATGTTCCTCCTGTCTGACTGGGTTCCGTCATCCAGGAGGCCTGGATCCCGCTTACCCAGTCGGTCAGGGAGTTCTCTTGCTGGTGGACCATTC